>NC_088337.1:23922500-24192500 GCF_036884655.1 Musa acuminata AAA Group
GACCCCTAATTGGGTTGGCCCAAATCCAAGCCCAATTATGTGCTAACTACGAAATCCTAAGACATTTGCTAAGCTAAACAAGTCCCTATGTCTATTCTTCTGGCGAGCTTTCGGCGATCTTTCGGCGAACTTCCGACGATCTCTTGGAAATATTCTGGTGGACTCCCGGCAAGCTCCTGGACTTCACGATGATCTTCTTGGCGAGTTCTGACAAGCTTCTCTGGCAAGCTCTGAGACTTCTCGGCTGGTTCCTCCAGAACTTCCGACGAACTCTTGAACTCCCAACGTAATCATGTCATTGACTCTGAGACTTCATTTTGCTTTATGCCTTGCTATCATAGTTAATCCTACACATGTAAAAAAACACTTCAATCTAGATAATTAATACTAAGCATTAATCAAGTTGTCTGGCATGTCATTGGTCCCTCGACACTTCGTTAGATTCTTCGGCGTATTGTCCTCTCTTGCGGCCTATTACCCAATTGGCCAATTGAGTCCACAACTCCGATATCCTTGGCGTAATATCCACTCTTCTTGGCCCGATGCCCGAATCCATAGCTCGAAGCCTTCTGTCGACACGTCGACCAATCCACCGGCCCGATGTCTAATCTTCTGATATGTTCCTCCGGCCCAACATGATTTTTCTTGCTTTAATTGTCTCATCCTGATCGAAGCATCCTACATCACTCAAAACATAAATTAAAATCATAAATAGTTATTAATTGGTTTCATCATCAAAATACGAGATTCAACAATCTCTCCCTTTTTTATGATGACAACCAATTGATGACAAAATTAACCTTAACTCCCGGAGTTTAAACAAACTCCCCCTATCAATATGCTATAGAACTCTTGGATTCAAAAATCCAAGCAAACATGTCATGATAAAATCATGCATAACATCAACATACTTCTCCCTCTTTATCATCAACAAAAAGGAGAAGTCCAACTATCAAGTGTTCGAGATACAATGTCAAACATTGCATTTATCATCATATAATTTGTAAGCTTGAAAATTTAGCAAGTGCTACATCATGCAAGCTAGCAAAAATTAAAGATGTGTAAGTTTAGCATGTTTTGCTTCTTGGGATAGGCAAGATAGCACTTTTGCTTCTTTTGAGATAGCAACTTTTTACTTCTCTTTAGATTACAAGCAAGTAATTCTAGCAAATTTTACACCATGCAAAGTAGCAAAATTTTTGGTGATGTTCAAGATATCAAGTTCTTCTCCTTGCAATTTGTAAGCTAGCAAATTTTACACATATGAAAGTTGGCAAGATTTTTGTATCTTTTGATATGAGCAAGCTTTTTGCTTCTTCTTGAAGTATGCAAACTAGCTAGCAAATTAGCAAAATTTGCTCCCACTATGTCATTGTCAAATAGAAGGAAATAACAATACAATAGTGTAATTCATTTTCCTTTACTATAATCTTCAAATCATGATAAGGGTTAAGTATCAACCTTATTTCAATATGTTTGTGCATTATTATAGTTTCAATTTACAATATACATAATTTTAAAACTTTACATTTCATTTTTCATGCTCGATACCGAAATATAAATCAATCATCATTATGAACATATCATACATGATATTAAAACATTAAAATTTTTAAGTATTTATCAGCATTTTGATCATGATACCAAACATTCATCATTTAGAACATTCATGATACACATTATATACAATACATCACATACATCATTATAATAAAAAGCATAAATATTGCATGCATCATTCCAAATCATAAATATTTCACATCATGATGATATCAATTTGTCAAATTTCATCCTACCATGCATGATCATAACTTTTCCCTCTTTTATCATTTGTATGTATCAAAATAAATTCATGAATATTTCATGCATTCATATCATCACATAAAGAATATCAAGAAGGATTAATTGGGTGATGAGATAAATATTTCATGAATACAAGGAATTGTACATAAAAATCATATCATGAAAGATAAAATATCAAGGGTCGTGAAGATAAATCATGAGTATCAATAGACATATTATGATTCTTTTTCAATAACTGAAATAGTGAAAATAAAAAAAATCATAGTAGACAATCTTGATTAATAAAATGAATTTTTAAGTTAAAATTCTGAGAATTCAAGAGAAAGCATCATTCATTTTAACAAATCTTCTCTTAAATAAATAACGAAAAGAATTCTTCGAAGGTCATGATATAGATAGAATTCATTCAATCTTGTAGGAAAACAAAATATTAATTCATGCATATAAAATCTCTCAATTCATTATGAATCATAAAAATTATAATTCAAAAAAATCATGATTCATTTAGGAAATTTTCTTCTTTAGTAAACTACAAGAAGAAACATGGGAGATCAAATAAGAGATCTTGATTCATAAAAGATTTCATGTCATAAATCTTGAAAAATCAAGATAAAGCTTATTCAAATTCAAATCATCACATCAAAATCATTTTCAAGAGATTCAAAAAAAAAATATAGATAGATTCATTAATCTCTCCTTTTTGAAAATCGATAGAGTAGAGAAAAAGAAAATTTTCAAGGAGAAAGCTTTCCTTTTTTTAGTGTTTCAATTCATATGATTGATTTCATTCATGCCAAATAAAAACATGTATCATGTTTAAAACCGAAAGTACAAGATTTATTATGACAAAGTTCAATAAGGCATAAATCACTTAGAAATCATCATTCATAATTTTAAAATATAAAACCATTAAACATAATTTCAAATTAATATGCTCAAGTTTTTGTATGAAAACCTTCCATCTTATTTAAAATCAAAAAAGCCACTTTTATTATGATAAAAATCGATAGTCCATAAATCACTAAAATCATCATGCATAATTTTGAAATATAAATTTATTAAGCATGATCATTATGTATTACTACTTTGGGCATAACATCAAAACATGGTTTTAAGTTTTCAAGGTATGCATAATTTCATATTAAGCATGATATCAAACCTCTTAACATTTTCGTTAAGACATCATGCATAGTTTCGTTAGACATAAATCATTTTCAATCAAAATCGGAAATCAATACAGAAATCAATATGACGCAGATTATTGTTTCTTTTGACAAAAGATTTGATTTATCTTTTTATGTGATTGATTTTATACAATTATGCTTAAAATTTTCATGTGAAAGCCATCCAACAAAACTCAAAAAGCAATACAAGATCATCACAATACACATAATTATTTATACCATACAAGAAATTAATCACTAGATTTAATTCTAATATTTTATTCATTTATCATAAGACATGCAATTTTCATGATCATTTTCAAAATTACTAGAATGATAAGCATGATTTTAATTTTTTTAGCATTTTAATTATATTATTAAATATGTAATTTTTAAGAAAAATAATTAAACTAAATTAAAAATAACTTATTAAAAGCATCATGTAATTTTGAAATAAATTAAAGGTATTTTGATTATCTCATCGTCGAATGTCGTTAAGGCATAGTTTGCCACCTCGCCTTTGTTGATTTTCTCCTCGTCTTCAAAGGAGCTCGATTCATCCCAATTTGTGTTCTTCTTCTTGCATTCAAAGTAAGTAGTTGTATTCTTTTTGTTCTTTAATTTTTGTTTCATTAACTTTTTAAATTTCTTAGTGAGTTCAAATTCACCATCACTTGAGCTTATGCTCGAGTGGTCTTCAATTGTTCTAAGTATCAAATCCTTCATTTTCTTTAGAAGATGGTTTTGTTCATCATGTGCATTGTGCATCGTTTCATATGTCATCAATGAACCGATAAGTTCTTCAAGTGAAAAAATATTTAAATCTTTTGTTTCTTGTATTACCGTTACTTTCGATTCCCAAGTTTTAGAAAGTGATCTTAATTTCTTGTTAATGAGTTCAAAATTTGAAAAACTTTTGCCAAATGCTTTTAAACCATTGACGACATCCGTAAAATTGGTGTACATGTCAACAACGATTTCGCTTGGTTTCATGTGAAAAAGTTTAAAATCATGCATTAAAAGGTTAATCTTAGAATCTTTAACTCTATTCATGCCTTCGTGTGTAATTTTGAGAATATGCCAAATATCGAAGGCCGTTTTGCATATAAAAACCCAATTAAATTCGTTTTTGTCTAAAGCGTAAAATAGAGCATTCATAGCTCTAACATTTAAGGAAAAAAAATCTTTTTCTCTAAATCATTTCAATCTTTCATTGGAAGAGAAGACCTTTTAAAACCGGATTCGATAATATTCTATAAGTTCAAATCCAAAGAAAGCAAAAAAACTCTCATTCGAGTTTTCCAATATGTGTAGTCCATCCCATTGAAAAAGGGAGGACGAATGAGAGAGCGACCCTCTTGAAAGCCGAAAAGAGCTATTTCTCTTAGGTGTTAAACCAACTGAGAAATCACGAGGCTCTGATACTAATTGTTAGGATTAGGGGTCGGCACTAAATGTAACATCCCCCATTTAAAAAAAAAAAATTAGTAAATGCTTGTTTGTAAATATGATGATTATTTAATAAATTTTTTTGTTAAATAATATTATATTAAATTTTATGGCTAAGGACCTAAGAGTAAATATTAAAAGTTTGAGATGATTTATAGAATATTCAGAATTGAGTAAATAAAAAATAAAATAAAATGGAGGACATGTGTCATTAACAAGGATGAGCCACTTAGCATTTATTCTAAAGTTGACACCTAAACCCCCATGCATGCTTGCCACCTCACTATTTTAGCATGAGCCAAACCTAAGTAATTTAAGGCACCATTAAAAAGAAACTTTTCAGCCAACGTTAGTTTGAGGAGAAGAAGAAGAAGAGAAGAAGAAGAAGAAGAAGAGGAAATTTTGTTTGAGGTTTTGCATCAATTCCCTATATTTGGGAATCAAACTCATCTAAGGCAAGTGTTCTAACCACTTCCTATAGAGTTTCTAATCTCTGTTTTCCTTTTAATTCTTCTTAATTCAAAAGATTTCAGCTTAGTACCAAACCGTTCTTTCCTTTTGATACAAAGCCATGAATCTGAAATTTTTTCGGTAATCTGACTTCTATATATTGTTTTGGATCTAACTTTTAGCATTAAACTCTGATTTAGGCAAAACCTAATCCATTTGAAAGTAGACTCAAATATCTTTATTTTGACACTAAGATTGAATGATTTGGAGTTTAAATGCCTACTAAGACTTCTATTTCAATTAACCCTACAGATTCTGCAAAATAGGGACTGAAATATCTGATCTTTTGTTACTAAATTGCTCATAACTCTCTAGAGAAAATTCTGAATTATACAAAGCTTGGTTCTTTTGAAAATAGATTCGCATATCTTTCTTTTGACATATAATTTAGTAATTTTGAAGTACGTTTGCCTTCTGAAACATCTATTTAAATTGACTCTATCAATTCTGCAAAACAGAGATGATCAATTCTGACCTTCCTTTACTCTATTTGTTGTAACTTCCTGTTAAGAACTCAAAAAATTATAAATCTGAGTTCATCCGAAAATAGATTGATACAGATTTCCAATGACATCTATTTTTAGAGATTTGGAGCATGCTTGGTCACTTAAACAATTCAGGAAATGTACCATTCAAATTCTATCAGAATTGAAAACTTTGTTGGGTTTTGCCTATTCAATTTTCATCCTATTGGAAATATGATTTCCGCTAAATTCTTCTTCAATTGAGCTTTATATTAGTCCTTTGAAGTTCTTGTATTGTTCATCCTGAAATTATTATATAACTGAAATTTATTATGTAATGCTTTGTTTGCATTTCCTTGTTTGATAAAGGCACATGCATATCTTCGTTGTTCTGCATGTGCTTCTGATATGTGTCAATGTTATTGTTCATATTGCTAGTCATAAGTGCCCAGCAAGCCAATCACGTGAGTGATGGCACGTGTGACTTGATACAGAATCTTTTTGCTTATTATATTTTGGCGTATATCACTTTATAACTATTGCATAAATGCATATATATATTGTGATGTCCTTGGATTTGTGCAATGAGAATCGGATCGTGATGAGATCACGATAATGAGATCGATTCACCTTTAAACACATATCCTAAATAATCCCGGTCATAGGTTACTCGAGAGAGACATCGTGATAACCGGGTAGACTGGTGTGCTGTATACCCGTCCATATGATGGATGCAGCTGGTCTCATAGCTGCTCGTGTAGGGACACTAGGGATACAGTACAGGTGCTCATTGGAGAATGAGTTCACTGATTGATCCGCTTACGGAATGCTGGATGGTTGATGATGCCTTATTGTCAGACAGCGATTCCGTAGTCCTAGTGGTGTATCTGGTCCTTAGACTTGAGACGCCAAGGATGTCCTGTATGAGTGCTCCACTCTTTGATACCAGACTTATAGGTTTGGCTGTCCTCAGATCTAGTACAGCTGGTCATTGGGAGTGGTAGTCGACCTTACGAGGGCTATTGAGTGTCAATAGAGGATCATCCACTCTCGGCGTCATGAGAGGAATATCCTATGTGTTCTTGCTCAGACAAATCCCTTGCCAGGGTCATTCGGGTTGAGAGAGAAAGAATTCTTCGGGAGAATCCGATTAGAGCGAGACTCGAGTAGAAACCGTATGGGTCTGACAGCACCATGCTCGATATATGGTCTCTAGGATATTAGATGGATGAGGGACTATAGGTACATGGTAACTGAGGACAGACAGGTCCAATGGATTGGATTCCCCTGTATCGTTTGGGGACTACGGCGTAGTGGCCTAGTACGTCCGTAGTCGATGAGTCGAGTGAATTATTACAGAGATAATAATTCACTGAGTTAGAAGGAGTTCTGACAGGTATGACTCACGGCCAGTTCGATATTGGGCCTAGAGGGTCACACACATATGGTAGGCATTGCGATGAGTAGAGGTTCGGATATGAGATATCCGACGGAGCGCTTGTCTTATTTGATGCAGATCCAATACCCACTAGGGAATGACCCATTAGGGTTTGACACGGGATCTCTATAAATAGGAGGGCTCCCTAGGTAACACAATCTCTATACGCAGTTTTGTATTTTGCGGATTTTTGCGCACCAATCTTGCACGACGACGAACATCTTTTTGGGAATCGGAGATTTTGTTTTTCTTGTTCTACGCATATGATGTCGCCCCCCAATGATTTCCCAACAGTGGTATCAGAGCCAGGTTGTTCGTGTGAATGATTGGTTTTGAACTGCGTGTGTTGTGTTTAGGAAGAATATTGACGTCAAAATCGTTGACGCAAAAGCAAGAAAGGGCAGCAACAGTTGCTGCCCTTCGATCTGCGTGCGTGCAGCGCAGCCGAAGGCGGGCAGCGCAGGGGCTGCGTCTGCAGCAGCCGGCCGGCGGCCTGCTTGCAGCAGGCTTGCTGCCGGCGGGGCTGGCAACCCACGGGCAGAGGCGCCGCAGGGCAGCGACGCGCGACGCCTGCCGCCGCTGCTCCCGTGGGCGAAACCCCCCCACAGGGGCGGCCGCCCGGCGGTACAGCACCGCCTGCGGAGGCAGCGGCGCCCGAAGGGGGCGCCCACCCGCAGCGGCATCGCCGCCAGCGGGCGTGCCGCCTGCAAGCGAGGGCAGTGCCGTCGCCCCGCCGCACAGGCCGCCGCCGGCAGGGTGGCGGCGGCGGCAGCAGCGAAGGGGGAAGGGCATTAGGGTTTTCTGGGAAAAAGACAGTTTTGCCCCTCGGAATTTAAGAAATTCCAGTTTCTGTCTTTTATCCAAATTACGAAAATACCCTTAGGAATTGAGAAATTCCCTACATGTCCCTGATTTCAGAAAAAATATTAATTAATTAAAAGGTTTAGTTGATTATTATTTTTATTATTATCTAGTAGTCCTACATGATGATTATTTATACATGTGATGTATGATGTGTGGACGGATGATCATGGACCGTGTGATGTGTGTACTTGTGATTATTATTATTGAGGTCTGCGAACCTCCATTATATTTCTCGTTTATTGTCGGGCCTGCGTGCCTATGATTAAGTTGTAATCACATGAGGAGGCGCAGCGGGGGCGTGGATGCGATAGCGGGACCCACGAGACGGACGATCGTGATGCATGGAGATGCATCAAGATGTCGACGAAACCGACGAGGACGAGATGGACGATCACAGGGCATGGAGATGCACCGTTGCACACATAGATCTTGATGTGAGTGATTAGGCCTACTGGCTCGGGCCTAATCATATTAGGTTGTGGTCCATGATCATCTGATGTGATTGCTTATACACATACTAGATATGTATATATATTTGCATGCGATGTAGATATATATTAAATATGTATATGTGTGACATGTCATATTAGGAGACCAAATTATAGAAACATCTCTCGATAATATTAAGTCGGTAAACGTGAGGCAATTAGATTGACCCACGTGGCCTTCCATCGTTATGAGTAGGAACCGATTCCCGGTGTAGGTTGAGTTGGTCGAGTCCCTCGAGACTCACCTATATCGCGATTCGCTATCTTGCTTACGACATAGAGATGTCACCGGTGACCCGAGGGCATGGTATGCTTGGTCGAGTCCCTCGAGGGTATATCATCAAATCAGACTCATCTTGTAACGAAGGTGTTGACTTAACCGAGCATCATGGTTGGTCGAGTCCCTCGAGGCCATGGTGATTCGGAGGCCGAACAGGACGGGAATCACAAGGAGTTGTGATCGGCAAGAGTTGCCTACCTTTTAGGTTTAGTGTGATTGGTCGAGTCCCTCGAGGTTACACTAAGACGCTGATTGGATCCTGATCCCCACTAGAAGTCTGCCGGAGACTTCCGTTTCACGTGCTGAGGGTGTCGCGTGACTCGTTAGTAAAATAGTGGGAGCATATTAAGATAGAAGTCCATATCTTGATAGTTTATTTCTTGCAAAATCTGCATGTTATTCATTTCTGCTACATCTTTATTTTCAGAAAATGTCACTTTCAAATCCCTTACGTGGCATACTTGATGTCAACCGCCTCACTGGTCCAAATTATACGGATTGGCTCCGTAACTTGAGAATTGTTCTCACAGCGGAGAAAATCGTGTACGTCCTTGATACAGTGATGCCTACGCCCGAAGAAGGGGCAAACGAGGATGAGATCGCTCGCTACGTGAAGTACATTGATGACTCCACTCTTGCTTAGTGCTATATGTTGGGTTCTATGACTCCAGAGTTACAGAGACAACATGAAAAGATGGATGCCAGATCCATTCTCCTACATGTCCGCAAATTGTTTGAGGAACAGGGAAGGACTCAACGATATGAGATATCCAAGAGCCTTTTCCGCGCTAGGATGACTGAGGGGACACCGATTCAGAACCATGTCCTAAAGATGATTGAGTGGATAGAGAAACTCACAGGTCTAGGAATGGTCCTAGAGGATAACTTGTGTGTGGACATTGTGCTTCAGTCCCTACCAGATTCCTTTTCACAGTTCATAATGAATTTTAATATGAACAAGCTTGAGGTGACTCTCCCAGAGCTCCTAAATATGTTGAGGGAGGCAGAGAGTACTATTAAGAAAGAGAAGCCAGTTCTCTACACTAGTGAGACCAGAAAGAAAAGGAAAGCAGAAAGGTCCCTTAAGAAGGGAAAGGGCAAGGGCAAACAAGGTAAAGCAAAGGTTGCTAAGAAAGACCCAACAAAGGACAAAGGCCAGTGCTTCCACTGTGGTAAAGATGGGCATTGGAAGAGAAACTGCAAAGAGTACCTTGCAGAAAGGGCGAAACAAAAGCTTGATGAAGTTTCAGGTACATTCATGATCAGTCTCCATTTGTCAGACTCTTATGATAACACATGGGTATTGGATACCGGTAGTGCTTATCATATATGCAATTCGTTGCAGGTTCTGGCAAGGCCTAGGAGACTAGAGAGAGGCGAGATGGACCTCAAGATGGGTAATGGAGCAAAAGTTGCTGTATTAGCTATTGGCGAGGTCGCCCTACATCTGCCTAGTGGAGCTTTTATTGTATTAGATGCATGTTATTTTGTTCCTTCTATTATCAAAAACATTATCTCCATTTCATGTTTAACAATTAGTGGATATAAATTTGTTTTTGAGAACAATGGTTGTTCGATATTATTAGATGATAAGATCATCACGAAAGGAACATTGTATAATGGTTTATTTATGTTAGACACCACTCCACATATCATGAATGTAAATGTGTCCAAAAGGAAACGAGATGAGTTCAACAGTGCATACCTGTGGCATTGTAGGCTAGGTCACATCCATGAAAGAAGGATTCAAAAGTTGCTAAATGATGGATATCTAGATCTATTCGACTATGTGTCATATGCAACTTGTGAGCCTTGCATTCGTGGAAAACTAACCAAATCTCCATTTAGTAGAACTGGAGAGAGAGCCACTGAGTTGTTGGAACTCATATATAGTGATGTGTGTGGACCCATGTCAACTCATGCCATTGGAGGTTACTCCTACTTCATTACATTTACTGATGATTTCTCAAGGTATGGATATGTGTACTTAATAAAGTACAAGTCCGAGGCCTTTGAGAAATTCGGAGAGTATAAGAATGAGGTGGAGAACCATACTGGAAAGAGTATCAAAACTCTTCGATCAGATCGAGGAGGTGAGTACTTAAGTACAGAGTTTACTCAGTTCCTCAAGGACCATGGGATATTATCCCAATGGACACCTCCTTACACACCTCAGCTCAATGGTGTCTCTGAAAGGAGAAATCATACTTTATTAGATATGGTACGGTCCATGATAAGTTTCGCTGACCTACCCATCTCATTTTGGGGATATGCCCTAGAAACCGCAACTTACCTTCTGAACAGAATTCCAACTAAGTCGATAGTGTCTACACCATATGAGATATGGAAAGGGAAGAAGCCTGATCTTAAGGTTGTTAAGATTTGGGGCTGCCCTGCCCACGTTAAAAGACACAACCCCGATAAGTTAGAATCAAGGACAGAGCGATGCATATTTGTGGGATACCCCAAGGAAACTTGTGGGTATTACTTCTATCATCTCGAGGACCAAAAGGTCTTTGTAGCTAAGAGAGCAGTGTTCCTTGAGAAGGAACACATTCTTGGCGGAGACAGTGGGAGAATGATAGAGTTGAGCGAAGTTAGAGAACCAAGCTCAAGCACCACTCTACAGCCCGAGTCTGTTCAGGTACCTAATACACAAGTTTCAACTTTACGCAGGTCTGATAGAGTATCTCATCCTCCTGAGAGATATGTGGGACATATTAGAGGAGAGGATGCTGAGGATATTGATCCTCAGACCTACAAGGAGGCTATTGTGAGTATAGACTCCGGGAAGTGGCAAGAAGCCATGAATTCTGAGATGGATTCTATGTACTCCAATAAGGTTTGGAACCTAGTTGATGCGCCCGAAGGTATTGTACCCATCGGTTGCAAATGGATCTTTAAGAAAAAGATCGGAGTAGATGGAAAGGTAGAGACCTATAAAGCAAGGCTAGTGGCTAAAGGGTATCGTCAAAGGCAAGGTGTTGACTACGACGAAACCTTCTCACCCGTAGCAATGCTAAAATCCATCAGAATTCTATTGGCTATTGCAGCACACTATGATTATGAGATCTGGCAGATGGATGTGAAAACCGCATTCCTCAATGGGAACCTCGAGGAGGAGGTGTATATGATGCAACCTCTGAGGGATTCGTGTCCAAAAACTGCCCAGATAAAGTGTGTAGGTTGCTTAAATCCATTTATGGACTAAAGCAAGCTTTCCGAAGTTGGAACATAAGATTTGATCAGTCAATCAGATCTTATGACTTCGTTAAGAACGAAGATGAGCCTTGTGTATACAGAAAGGTAAATGGGAGCACTATCACCTTTTTGGTGTTATATGTGGATGACATCCTCATCATTGGGAATGACGTAGGAATGCTATCCACAGTAAAGACTTGGTTATCTAGACACTTCTCCATAAAGGACTTAGGGGAAGCATCCTATATCTTGGGGATTAGAATCTATAGAGATAGATCCAAGAGGATGCTTGGCTTGTCCCAGTCCAGGTACATAGAAACCATTGTCAAAAGGTTTGGCATGGAAAATTTCAAAGGGCAAACATGAATATGATACCTTATGCCTCAGCAATAGGGTCTATCATGTATGCCATGCTATGTACTAGGCCTGATATAGCGCATGCTCTGAGTGTCACGAGCAGGTATCAGGCGGATCTAGGCTTGGAGCACTGGAAAGCAGTAAAGTGTATCCTTAAGTACTTGAGAAGGACTAAGGATCTTTTACTAGTATATGGAGGTAATAGCCTTAAGGTTGAAGGCTTAAGTGACTCAAGTTTTCAGTCTGATGTCGATGATAGCAAGTCGAATTCAGGGTATATGAACACCTTGAATGGAGGAGCAGTGTGCTGGAAGAGTTCCAAGCAAGATACCACTGCTGACTCGACCACAGAGGCGGAGTACATTGCTGCATTAGATGTAGCAAAGGAGGGAGTCTGGGTGAAGAAGTTCATCACAGATTTGGGAGTCGATACAGATAGCGACAAGTCGACTTCCTTATATTGCGACAACTATGGGGTGATTACCAAAATAAGGGAACCCGGGTCTCATCAGAAGTGTTCTGAGGAGGTTCCAGCTTATAAGAGAGATCGTAACCCGAGGAGATGTAGTAATGGAAAGAGTTCCATCCGAAGATAACATTGCAGATCCACTGACAAAGCCGTTGTCTTAGATTGTCTTTGAGCGTCACAGGAGTCTGATGGGGATCAGACACATATGTGATTGGCTTTAGGTCAAGTGGGAGATTGCTAGTCATAGGTGCCCAACAAGCCAATCACGTGAGTGATGGCACGTGTGACTTGATACAGAATCTTTTTGCTTATTATATTTTGACGTATATCACTTTATAACTATTGCATAAATGCATATATATATATTGTGATGTCCTTGGATTTGTGCAATGGGAATCGGATCGTGATGAGATCACGATAATGAGATCGATTCACCTTTAAACACATATCCTAAATAATCCCGGTCATAGGTTACTCGAGAGGGACATCGTGATAACCGGGTAGACTGGTGTGCTGTATACCCGTCCATATGATGGATGCAGCTGGTCTCATAGCTGCTCGTGTAGGGACACTAGGGATACAGTACAGGTGCTCATTGGAGAATGAGTTCACTGATTGATCCGCTTACGGAATGCTAGATGGTTGATGATGCCTTATTGTCAGACAACGATTCCGTAGTCCTAGTGGTGTATCTGGTTCTTAGACTTGAGACGCCAAGGATGTCCTGTATGAGTGCTCCACTCTTTGATACCAGACTTATAGGTTTGGCTGTCCCCAGATCTAGTACAGCTGGTCATTGGGAGTGGTAGTCGACCTTACAAGGGCTATTGAGTGTCAATAGAGGATCATCCACTCTCGGCGTCATGAGAGGAATATCCTATGTGTTCTTGCTCAGACAAATCCCTGGCCAGGGTCATTCGGGTTGAGAGAGAAAGAGTTCTCCGGGAGAATCCGATTAGAGCGAGACTCGAGTAGAAACCGTATGGGTCTGACAGCACCATACTCGATATACGGTATTTGGGATATTAGATGGATGAGGGACTATAGGTACATGGTAATTGAGGACAGACAGGTCCAATGGATTGGATTCCCCTGTATCGTCTGGGGACTACGGCATAGTGGCCTAGTACGTCCGTAGTCGATGAGTCGAGTGAATTATTACAGAGATAATAATTCACTGAGTTAGAAGGAGTTCTGACAGGTATGACTCACGGCCAGCTCGATATTGGGCCTAAAGGGTCACACACATATGGTAGGCATTGCGATGAGTAGAGGTTCGGATATGAGATATCCGACGGAGCCCTTGTCTTATTAGATGCAGATCCAATACCCACTAGGGAAGGACCCATTAGGGTTTGACACGGGATCTCTATAAATAGGAGGGATTCACAGCCTCATAGGCTAGAGTCTTTGCTTGCCTTTCCTATTCTCCTCTCCCTCTCCACCTCAGAGTAGGCCTGGAGTTTTGAGGAGCGTCGTCGCAACCCTGCTGTGTGGATCACCGCTAGAGAGGAGGACGCTTGACCTCCTTCACCCTCTCCTAAGGATCTGCAAGGAAATAGGGATATACGATCTCCCTAGGTAACACAATCTCTATACGCAGTTTTGTATTTTGCGGATTTTTGCGCACCAATCTTGCACGACGACGAACATCTTTTTGGGAATCGGGGATTTTGTTTTTCTTGTTCTTCCGCTGCGCATATGATGTCGCCCCCAATGATTTCCCAACACATTCTACCCTTTTGTACTCTGGTGTCTTATGGGATATTATGAACCTTTGCCAGAAATGGTAAAGGGAGTTATGCTTAGAGCCCGCGATTGCTCTGCCGGCCCCATTGACTTCACTCAGACGTGGGTGGATGGAGCTCCCAGATGTGGGAGACTTATGCTTGGTGGTCATCCAGAAATGGATGAATCGCATTATGTATGTGGTCCCACAAGGCCCTCTATATTTATTGATATGGTATCCAAAGCTTTGTTTATGAGTTCATATTATGCTTTGGATAAAAATGGAATGCATGCTACATCAAAAATGACATACAAGCTCATGTTTATTATTCGGTTCACTTGTTATACTTTGAAATGTTTCGTTTGTCATTATTATGCCCCCAAACACTCTTATGCCTTTGATATGCACCTAAATGCTTCATGTGTCATTTGATACATGCCTAAATGCTTCTTTTGCCAATGAAATGCTCCAATTTCCTTTCTCCTATTGTTATGTCTAATGCTTGTTTTTGAATGAGGTAAAACTTTGTGATTTTATATCAAATGAGATGATTTCAAATGAACACTTGTATTTCGACTTTTGTAACTTGATACTAAGCCTGCTTGAACTTCTCCTATCGCTATGGATATGTTAGACGCTTGTTGAGCTCTTTATGCTCACCCCGTTGCTATATAAATTTTTCAGGGTAACTTGTCACGCACTGAAAAGCTAGAATTGGGTTAAAGCAGTGAAAGAATAGAAGATTTTTGAGCTAATTTTGTTGGATGATGGTTTTTGTTGTATAGTAAACTTTACTTCTGATGTAATGTTAAGGATCTGTTGATACTTATGTGTTGTAAAAGTTTAAAGGACCGCTCATGTGTATGGAATGATAAGTTTAAGTTGTATAAGGATAAGAACTCATGGTAAATAATTATCATTTTGTGATTGTATATACTTCTATGTTTATGGATTTGTGTTGTGGTTGATGTTTAGTTGAGTTGCCTTTGGATTTTGTGAATCTCTGAGTGAAGTGGATTATGATTTATGTAACGTACATGTTTATGAATTGTGAATATTGATTTTTGAATGATTCTTAGTATCCTCAAATTGTTAGATTGGATCCTGGATTGAATTGACGATGAATTATAATATTATTGATTTTAGATAGGGTCACACTTCCTGAATGTGATAATTCAGGGGGGCGTGACACTAAGAGGGGGGGTGAATTAGTACAGCGAAAAAATTATGTCTTCTAAAACCTTCGTACATTGAAAATCGATTCTTTAGAAACTTAACTTGAAACATGTTTATAAACGAATTGAAGGCAGTAAGCAATTAAAGAAGTTTGCAGTTAAAGTAAATTACTAAAAGAAATGCACACCAGATTTTAGAGTGGTTCGGTCGTCGTGACCTACATTCACTTCGCTGATTCTTCTTCCGTCGAGGCCACCGACATCCACTATCGGTCTTCCTTCAATAGGCAAAGACCAACCACCGTTTACACCCCTCTTCTCATTTTCACGGGTTTAGGAGACAACCCTTACAAGCACTCACACTCCTCTTACAGAATTCTAAACTTAGAGTGGAGGGAATTTCTAAAAAGATTGCAGTAGCATTTTCTCACTTTTGAATACTCTGTGCTTGTGTCTTTTAACTAGGGATGAGAGGAGTATTTATAGGCTTCAAGTTAATTCAAACTTGGAGCCTAAAAATATCTCATCCCAGGTTTCCCAGGCACGGGCGGTACCACCGCTTGCGCTGGGCGGTACCACCATCTAGTGTCAGTCTGACTAACACTACCCTGGGTGGTACCACCACCCAGGTCTGGCGGTATCATCGCTTGGCACCCTGCCAGGGGTGGTACAACCGCTTAGACTGGCGGTACCACCGCTTGACACAGTCTCGAAGACTGTGCCACGATGGTGAGACTTCTTGGAGCAATGTTTGGGCCTCTTATTGGGCCCAACACAGTTCTTATATGGGCCTAGCTGGCCCTTAATTGGGTTAGCCCAAATCCAAGCCTAATTACGTGCTAACTATAAAATCCTAAGACATTTGCTAAGCTAAACAAGTCCCTATGTCTATTCTTCCAGCGAGCTTCCAGCGATCTTCCGACGAACTTCCGATGATCTCTTGGTAATGTTTCGACGGACTCCTAGCAAGCTCCTGGACTTCATGATGATCTTCTTGGCGAGTTCCAACAAGCTTCTCTAGCAAGCTCTGAGACTTCTTGGCTGGTTCCTCCAGAACTTCCGATAAATGTCCGGACTTCCGACGAACGTCCGGACTTCCGACGAACTCTCGAACTCCCAATGTAATCGCGTCATTGACTCTGGAACTTCATTTTGCTTTATGCCTTGCTATCGTAGTTAATCCTGCACATGTAAAAACATACTTCGATCTAGATAATTAATACTAAGCATTAATCAAGTTGTTTGACATGTCATTGGTCCCTCGATGCTTCGTCCGATTCTTCGGCGCATCATCCTCTCTTACGGCCTATTGCCCAATTGGCCAGTTGACTCTACAACTTCGATATCCTTGGTGCAATATTTGCTCTTCTTGGCCTGATGCCCGAATCCACGGCTCGAAGCCTTCTGTCGATATGTCGACTGATCCACCGGCCCGACGTCTAATCTTCTAACATGTTCTTCTGGCCCAACATGATTTTTCCTGCTTTAATTATCTCATCTTGATCGAAGTATCCTGCATCACTCAAAACGCAGATTAAAATCATAAACAATTATCAATTGGTTTCATCATCAAGAGATTCAACACATTTGACGCCTATTATAAATCATTGAAGAATGATATTTTCGAAAAAAATCTTTCTAAAGAAAAATAGATAAAACTCTTACGAGCAAGCTTTTAAATAAATTTGAAATTAGGAATATTTTTTTTCCTTCCAATTTTCATTCATAGGTATTGGTCTTTTAAGGACAAGTGGCTGAGAGTAAAACCGTTGAACCCTTTTTAATTTGTTAAATCATGGAAAGTAGCCACTCAAAGCCACCATAGAGCAGCTTTAGCAATCAGTAATAATATAAAGTAGGGTTTAAGCTTGTGCAAATTGCCACTCATTGACACACTAGATATGTTCAATTCTGAGCAGCTTTATTTGTAAATTGTGTATGAATGCATTTTTACAAAGTTATATTTCCAAGAACGTGTCAATATAATTGTAATGGTCACAGAGGATGTGTCAGGATCATTTTATTTTCTGAGTTTTTGAATAATATTTTATTAAATTTATTTAGTTCGATAAAAATCAAATAAAAATTTATTTAATATTTATTTATTATTAAGAGTTCACAACACCGTTGCCTCCCAACCGAGCCACCATCACTACTAGCCGTCATAGCCTTCTCCTTAACCTGGCTCTGATACTAAATGATAAGACCCTAGAATTTTATCGTAGAAGAAAGAGGAGAAAATGGGATGATCACTTCGAGGGGATCGGCCTCCTTGATCACTTTGAGGAGATCAGCCTCCTATGGCTTGTCAAAAGATTGAATAATATTTCATTGACTGCCAAAATGAAATAATTACATCCCTATTTATAGAGTTCCATCCAAAGTCCACTAAGATTTGACTCTTAATAATAAATAAATATTAAATAAATCTCTATCCAATTCTTATCGAACTAAATAAACTCAATAAAACATTGTTCAAAATCTCAAAAAAATAAAGCAATTCTAACAATTCCTCCCCTTTCAAATTAATCTTGTCCTCAAGGCTGAGCAACATCAAACTCGGGGAGCTTCTCTTTCAGCACTTGAGTCACATGGTATCTATAGTGCATCATAACCCATTGATCAAGTAAGTACGATCTCCACTTCTTGATAGTGTAAACAATATGTTGGTGTTTCGATGTAATAGTCATTACAGTCTTTCGGAGAACCCTCTCCATCCGATGGCTAGTGATAGTTGTGACCTTACTTCCACGTCTTCCTTTTAGGATCACCTGCTTTCTATTAATAAAAAACTTCATGATTAGTTTAGAAAAATTTCAAGAAATGTCACCTAGGGTTGATAGCCATTTCATTCCAAGTACCATTTCGAAGTCTTCCAAGGGTAACAAAAAGAAGTCCACAAGCAATCCTAGCCCTGTATAATCAAATTTATCTTTGAATATTTGCTATTACAAGTTAAAATCCGTCCATCAGTGACCTTTACTTCGAATCTATCATAGTCTTCACTGTGATAGGCCAATCGGTTAGTAACCTTACTATCCCTAAAATTTTTAATGCTACCAGTATCAATCAAAACTATAACATGCTGATGTTCTAGAGTTTCTCCAACTTTTATAATTTGCGGGTTAGAGTAGCCAGCTAATGCTATACTGTATGTATGATAGGTCCAATATTTTCATCAGAATCTATACCTTCATGATCGGAGTACACATTATTAGCTTTCGGTTCCTTTTCAATTAGTTTAATCATCAGAAATTGCCCTTGTTTACATCAGTGCTACCTACTTCACTTTTCATCATAATGCCAACATAAACCCTTTGCTAATCTTTCCTTGAGTTCTTCTTGGGTTAGCCTTCGGGTGTCAAGGTTTCAGTTGGGAATAGATAGGGTGGGTGGCTTGTTGATCATCTATTTGTTGTCACTTCTATTTCAACGATTTTTCCTGCTTATTTTTTCCTCATGTAGACGTGCAAATGAGATCGTATCTATCATAGTGCGGGGTTGACGAGCCTTAACTTCACACTGGATATCTGGATTAAGCCATTCGATAAATGTTCCCACTAGTTGTCGTTCAGACCAATCTCTGGCTTGATTTGACAATCATTCAAATCTGCTCTGATATTCTAATATTGTATAAGTTTGATGAATTTTGGTGAGCTGCCTATCAATATTCTCGTATTCAGATGGTCCAAAGCGAATAAGAAGTCCTCTCTTAAATTGATCCCATGAGGGAGCTTCGTGGTAAGTTTCGTACCAATCATACCATTAGATTGCATCTCCATTTAGTTGGATTGATGCTATTTCCACCTTGGATTCTTTTGGAGTTTTGTGAAAACGGAAAAAAATTTTCTACCCTAGAGATCCAACTAGTCAGATCTCCATCTTCCCATCTTGGAAATTCCACCTTCATGCGTGGATAGCTTGTGTCCTGTTTTTGGTTCTTTCTTCATGTGTCTCCAAATCGGTTCAATGTAAAACTTGAACTTTCATCTCGTTGAAACTTGTTCAGGCTCTCCAATAGACTTTTCTTAAAACCATTAAGGGTTTCTTGTAGTCGGTTCTCAATTCTGGTTTCCAATGCTTCGATTTGGGCTTTTACTAAGATGTTAGTAGCCATTGTGTAGACTATAAATCTGTAATCTCAACTTTTGTTTCTGATATCGGGTCAAAGGCATCATCACTGCCCTATTTGGTGTTGCTACTATGATGCCATTCAGTGGCAGCACTGTGGGAGTGAAGGGATACCGTGAGGATGTAAGGATATAATTGTGGTCGATGTATAGGAGACAAAGATGCTTGCTGCAGTCACTGCGTGGAGGGATCGCTGTTGCTAAGGGCTGGGAGGCAGCAATGGTGGTGCGGCTGGGGGCAACGCCGCCGAGGGCTAGCCGTTGTAGTGGTTGAGGACTAGGCTGCTACACATATGGGAGGCAGTGTTTCCCTGTATCTATCGCACTGCGGAAGGAGGCGTTGGCAACGTTGAGGGATCCCGGGTAGTTGAGGAAACAACGACGGCTACAACGGTTGAGGACTAGGTTGTAGCAGCTATGAGGAGGGAGGGTCGAACGGCTATAGCTACAACCTAAGGGGAGGCAATGAGGGTCATGGCTAGGAGGCGGGCGGTGGTCGTCGCTGACCAGGAAGTAGCGGTGACAGTGGTGGCAACCGGCACCTATAATAGCAAAGGATGCTTTGTTTCTATCGCATCGCAGAAGGAGCTGCTGGCGATGCCAAAGGATCACGAGTGGTTAAGGAGAAGGCTACAATGACTAGCAGCAGTGGTGGCTCAACTGGGAGGTGGCGGTGTTGTGAACGCCGGTGGAGAAGAGAAGTGGTGTATGTCTTGGTGGAGAAGGACCGATTGCCCTTATTCCCAGCCATGCTACCACCACTTCTCTTCTCTACCAGCATTCACAGCATTACCGCCTCCCAGCCAAGCCACCACCGCTGCTAGTCACCGTAGCCTTCTCCTCTACCGCTCGCAATCCTTCGGCGTCGCCAGCGGCTCCTTCTGTGGTGCGACAGAAACAAAGCACCCTCTACTACCACAGCCACCGGTCCCTCTACTACCACAGGCGTCGGTTGCCACCACTATCGCTGCTACTTCTTAGCTAGCAATGACCGTTGCCTGCCTCCCAGCCACGACCCTCGCTACCTCCCATTGGGTCGCAACCGCAACCGTTCGACCCTCCCTCCTCATAGTGATCGAAATAGGGCAACCATGACCATCGTTGTTTCCTCCCCTCTTTGTTGTTGGCATCGACATTAACCGCTGCAGCCTAGTCCTCAACCGCTACAGTCGTCGTTGTTTCCTCAACCGCCTACAATCCCTCGATGTCACCAATGCCTCCTTCCACAGTGCGATAGAGACATAGCAATGCTGCCTCCCATCTGCACAGCAGCCTAGTCATCAGCCACCGCAATGGCTAGCCCTCGACGGTGCTGCCCCCAACTGCACCACCATCGCTACCTCCCAGCCCTTAGTAGTAGCGATCTCTCCATGCAGCGACCGCAGCAAGTATCGTTGTCTCCCATGTAGCGACTGTAGCTACATCCCTGCATCCTCATAGCATATATTCACTCCTACAATGCTGCCACCAACTGGCATCATAGCAGCAACACCGAATATGACAGTCATCAGAAATAGAAGTTGAGATTACAGATTTACAATCTTACGTAATGGCTACCGACAACTTAGTAAAAGCTCAAATCGAAGCATTGGAAATAAGAATTGAGAACCAACTGCAAGAAACCCTTAATGATTTTAAGGAGAGTCTATTGGAGAGCTTTAATAAGTTTCAATAAGATGAAAGTTCAAGTCTTACATTGAATCGATCTGGAGACACATGAAGAAGGAACCAAAAACAGGACATAAGCTATCCATGCATGAAGGTGGAATTTCCAAGATGAGAATATGGAGATCCGACTAGTTAGATCTCTAGGGCAAAATTTTTTTTCATTTTCACAGAACCCTAACATAATCCAAGGTGGAAATAACCTCAATCCAGCTAGAGGGAGATGCAATCCAGTGGTATGATTGGTACGAAACTTGCTATGGAGTTCCCTCGTGGGAACAATTTAAGAGGGGACTTATTATTCAATTTAGACCATTTGAATACGAGAATGTTGATGGGCAGCTTGCCAAAATTCATCAGACTTCTACAGTGTTAGAGTATCAGAGCAGATTTGAACGATTGTCAAATTAAACCAAAGATTGATCTGAACAACAACTAGAGGGAACATTTATCAAAGAACTTAATATAAATATCCGATATGAAGTTAAGGCTCATCAATCCACATTATGATAGCTACAACCTCATTTGCATGTCTACATGAGGAAAAAATTAGCAGGAAAAATCATCAAAACATAAGTGACAACAAATAGAGGATCAATAAGCTACTTGCCCTATCTATTCCCTATCGAAACCCTAACACCAGAAGACTAACCCAAGAAAAACTCAAGGACAGATCAGCAAAAGGTTTATATTAGCACTATGATGCAAAGTAAAGTAGGGAGCAAACAAGGGTAACTTCTAATGATTGAACCAATTGGAGAGGAACCGGAAGATAATAATGTGGACTCCGATCATAAAGGTATAGTTTCTGATGAAGATGTTGGACCTATCATATGTTGAATCTTGGGTTTTGATGATGAAACCAATTGATAGTGTTTATGATTTGATCTATGTTTTGAGTGACGCAAGAAGCTTCGATCAAGGAGAGACAATTAAAAATCATGTTGGGCTGGAGAAAAACATGTTCAAAGATTGGATATTGAGCCGAAGGATCGATCGACGTATCAGCAGAAAGCTTGAGGCCATAGCTTCGGGCATCAGGCCAAGAATTATAGAAATTGCACCAAGGAAATCGGAGTTACGGAGATCAACTAGCTGATTAGGCAATAGACCTCAAGAGAGGACGATGCGTTGAAGATTCGGACGAAGTGCCGATGAACCAATAACATGCAGGATAACATTTGATTTACTTTATAATAATTGTCTAGGTCAAAGTAGGTTTTATGTGTACAAGATTAACTATGATAGCGATCAAGGCATAAAGTAAAATAAAGTCCCGGAGTAAAGAACGAGATTTCGTTAAGAGTTCGAGAGTTCGTCGGAAGGTCTATCGGAATTTACCGAGAAGTCCAAGAGCTTGCCAAAGAAGCTCATCAGAACTCGCTAAGAAGATCTTTGTAAAGTTTAGGAGCTTGCTAGGAGTCCGCTGGAATATTGCCGAGAGATCGTCGGAAGTTTGCTGAAAGATCGCCGAAAGCTCGAGGGAAGAAACCTAGACTTACAAACTTAGTTAGCTTAGTAAATGTCTTAAAATTCATAATTAGTAGATAATTGGGTTAGAATTGGGCAAACTCAATTAGGGGTCATTTGGGCCTAAGTTTGAGCTATGTTGGGCTAAGTGAAAGGCCCAAACAGTTACCTAACAGGTGGAACCATCGTGGCATAATCTTCGAGACTATGTCAAGCGGTAGTACCGCTTGTCTGGGCAGTGGTGCCACCCAGACAAAGTCTCTGAGAGACTATCAGGTGGTAGTATCGCTAGACTGGGCGGTAGTACCGCCCAATATTTGTGTCAGTGTTAGTGTTGCAGGCGGTGGTAGCGCCCAGCATAGATAGTGGTGCCGTAAGTACTTGGAGGACCCGAGATGAGATATTTTTAAACTCCAAGTTTGAATCCACTTAAGGCCTATAAATACCCATCTCATACCTGGTTAACATATAAAAGCACAGAGAATTTAAAAGTGAGAAAACACTATAGTAAACACTTAAAAGATCTCATCCTCTAATTCTAAGTTTAGAATTCTATTTAGAGAGGAGTGAGTGCTTGTAAAAGGTTGTCTCCTAAACCTGTGAAAAGGATAAGAGGGGTCTAAAAGAGTAGTTAATCTTCGCCCGTTGAAAGAAGATCGGTAGTGAAAGCCGGAAGCCTCGAGTGAAGGGGAATAAGGAGTGGATGTAGGTCACGACGACTGAACCACTATAAAATCGGTTTACATTTTCTTTTAAGCAATTTACCTTTACTGCAAACTGCTTTACCTTCTTATTGCTTTCACTACGCTCCCTTATGCTTTCAAGTTAATATCTTTCCAAAACAAGTTTAATCGAAATGAAAGATTTTAGAATCGATATTTTTACCGTTGCACTAATTCACACCCCCACCCCCTCTTATTGCCGACTCATTCCTAATAGTTAATATCAAAGCCACGTTATTTCTCGTTTAGTTTAACACCTAAGAGAAATGACTCTTTTCAACTTTCAAGAAGGATTTTCAATCGTTCGTCCTCCCACGTTCAATGGAACAAACTACACTTATTGGAAAACTCATATGAGAGTTTTCTTGCTATCTTTGGATTTAAATTTATGGAGTATTATGGAAAATAGCTTTAAAAAGTCTTCTACTCCAATGAATAAATAGAATGATTTGCAGAAGAAAACTTTTTCTTTAAATGCTAAAGCTATGAATGTATTATTTTGTATCTTAGACAAAAATGAATTCAATCGGATTTCTACTTGTGAAACGACTTTTGACATTTGACACACACTCAAAATCACACACAAGACACTAGTAGAGTTACAGACTCTAAAATAAATAATTTGATGCATAATTTTGAATTATTTCGTATGGAACCAAACGAGACTATTGGAGACATGTACTCTCGTTTTACAGATATCATCAATAGTCTAAAAGCTCTTGATAAAAGTTTTTCGAATCTTGAACTTGTGAATAAAGTTTTACGATCTCTTTCTAAAAATTGGGATCCTAAAGTAATGACCATTCAAGAGGCCAAGGATTTAAATACTTTTCTTCTCAAAGAACTTATTGGATCTTTGATGACCTACGAAATGACTTATGTGGTACATAAAGAACTTGAGAACAACCTTCCAAAGAACAGGAAGGATTTTGCACTTAGAACAAAAGAAGACCAGTCGAGTGAAAGCTCAAGTGATGATGAACTTGAACTTAAAACCAAGAATCAAAGAACAAAAATAAACTTAAAAAGAACGCAACTACTAGCTATGAACACAAGATAAAGGAAGTACTCTTGGTTAAATAGATTTCATCAGAAGACTAGGAGCAAACCAACAAAGGCGAGATAACAAACTATGCCTTAACGACTTTCGATGATAAGGTAATCAAAATCCTCTTAGTTTACTTTGAAATTATTTGATGATTTTCATGAGTTATTTTTAATTTAGTTTAGAAAAATTATATATAAATTTTGCTTAAAAAATTACATGTTAATGATGTAATGAAAATGCAAAAAAAAAATTGGGAACATGCTAGTAATTTTGAAATTGATAATGACAATTGTATATTTTATGAAAAATAATAAAATGTTAGATATAAATCTAATGCTTATACACCTAATAAGATTAATCTTATGTATGTTTTTAAGAAGCAATAATGTATAATCATGTTGATTTCTGTATTGCTTTTCGATTTTGATTGAAGATGTCTTATGTTCAATGAAATCATGCTTGATATTTTAATGAAAATGTAAAAAGGTTTAATAATAATGCTTAATGAGTTTATATTTCAAAATTATGCATGATGATTCTTGTAATTTATGGCTTATCGATCTTTGCCATGATGAAAGTTATTTTTTTCGATTTTAAATATGATACATGTTTTGATTTGGCATAAAAGACAAAAGCATGCTTATGTGAAATAAAAAGGAAAGCATTTTTCTTGAAAATTTCTTTTTCTCTATCTTATCGATTTTTCACTAAGAGATTGATAAAGTTATTTATGTCATTTTGAATCTCTTAAAAGTGATTTTGATGATTTGTTGATTTGAATTTGAATGAGTTTCATATAATCATGATTTTTATCTTGATTCCTCGATATTTATAACTTGAGATTTACCCTATATGAATCGAGATCTTTTATCCTCGATGTTTCTTTTTGCTATCTACTATCCAAATAAATCATTATTTTTTGAAATTATAATTTTTATGAATCATAATAAATTGAGAGATATTCTACATGAATCAAGATCCTTTATGTGTTCTCTCATGACACATTTTGCTATAGAAATATCTTTCTTAATATTTTTCATGTGATGATATAAAATTATACATGATATACTCATGATATTATGTTGATGCATACAAATGAGAAGTTATGATTATGCATGGTAGAGTGTAATATAATTTGATATTTTGATAGCATCATGATTTGAAATACTTATGATTTGGAATGATACATGCAATACTTTGATTTTTTTTCGATGAAATGATGTGAAAATCAATAATTATCATTTTATGAAATGATACCATATTGTAATAAAGAATGATACATTATCTTTGTCATAATTTAAAAATTAATATAAAGGGAAATGAATTGCACCATTGTTTTATTATTCCCCTCTTTTTGACAATGACAAAGGGGGAGAAAGAATTACAAGTTTGCATATCTCAAAAGAGAAATATTTACTAGCTTGCACAATTCAAGAAGATGCAAATACATGCTAGCTTGCTTATCTCAAAAGAGAAGCAATGATTGCTAACTTGTATATTTCAGGAAGCAAAAGTTACTTTCTTGAACATCTCAAATATTGTTAGTTTATATTTTTTAAAATAATATAAAAATTTGATAGCTTGTATGATACATAACTTGCTATGTTGAACATCACCAAGAATTGCTAGCTTACAATCTCAAGAGAAGTAGAAGTGCTATCTTGCCTATATCAAGAAGCGAAACATGCTAATCTAGCAAAATTTACAAACTTACAAAACTCAAAATTATTACTAGCTTGCATGTAAAATGATGTAAAATTTTGCTAGCTTGTGCTTTGCCAAGGAAGCAAAACATTACACTTCTCAAAAGAGAAGAAAGAAAATTACTTACTTGCATGATGATAAAACTTGAGATTATATTTATAATGCAATGATTTGAAACTTGATAGTTGCACTTCTCCTTTTTGTTGATGACAAAGGGAGAGAAGTTACGATGACAATCATGCATGGAATTATGTACTTGGATATTTTGATTATGCATAAGTTTATGTTGCATGCAATGATATGATTAATTGAGTCCTTCAATATTCATGATGCATGCAATGCTGAAATACTTATAATTCTATGAATTATCAAGTTCTATCAATATGACATATTAATACGAGGAGTTAAGGTTAACTCTGTCATTAATTGGTTATCATCATAAAAAAGGAAAGATTGCTAAATCTCATATTTTGATAATGAAACCAATTGATAGTATTTATGATTTGATCTGTGTTTTGAGCGATGCAGGAAGCTTCGATCAGGGAGAGACAATTAAAAGCATGAAGAATCATGTTGGGCTTGAGAAAAACATGTTCGAAGATTTGATGTCGTGCCGAAGGATCAGTCGACGTATCGGCAAAAGGCTTCAGGCCATGGGTTCGAGCATCGGGCCAAGAAGAGCAGAAATTACACCAAGAAAATCGGAGTTGCAGAGATCAATTGGTCGATTGGGCAATAGGCCACAAGAAAGGACGATGTGCCAAAAATTCGGACGAAGCCTCGATGAACCAATGATATGCCGGACAACATTTGATTTGCTTTGTAATAATTGTCTAGATCGAAGTAGGTTTTAAGTATATAGGATTAACTACGATAGTGATCAAGACATAAAGCAAAATGAAGTCCCGGAGTTAAGAACGAGATTTCATTGGGAGTTCAAGAGTTCGTCGGAAGGTCTACCGGAATTGACCGAGAAGTCCAGGAACTTGCCAAAGAAGCTCATCAGAACTCACCAAGAAGATCTTTGTGAAGTCCAGGAGCTTGCCGAGAGTCTGTTGGAACGTTGCCGAGAGATCGTCGGAAGTTCGCTAGAAGATCGCTGGAAGAAACCTAGACTTACAAACTTATTTAGCTTAGTGAATGTCTTAAAATTCGTCGTTAGTACTTAATTGGGTTGGGCCCAAGTTTGGTCTATGTTGGGCTAAGTAAAAGGCTTAAATAGTGACCAAACAAGTGAAATCGTTATGGCACAGTCTCCGAGATTGCGTCAGGTAGTGGTATAGCCCAGACATAGTCTCCAAGAGACTGTCAAGCAGTGCTATCACCAGATTGAGTGGTGGTACTATCTAGTGGCAGGTTGTTAAGCAGTGGTATGTCCCAATGTCAGTGTTAGTGTCAGTGCTATAGGCGGTGGTACTGCCAGTATCCGGAGGACCAAGGATGAGACATTTTTAAGCTCAAAGTTTGAATTCACTTGAGGCCTATAAATATCTCTCTCATCTGTGGTTAACATACAAAAGTACAAAGAATTTAAAAGTAGGAAAACATTGTAGTAAACACTTTAGAGATCCCCTCCTCTAATTTTAAGTTTAGAATTCTGTTTAGAGAGGAGTGAGTGCTTGTAAAAGTTTATCTCCTAAACACGTGAAAAGGAGAATAGGGGTGTAAAAGGATAGTTGATCTTCGCCCATTGAAAAAAGATCAGTAGTGAAAGCCGGTGGCCTCGAGTGAAGAGTAATCGGGAGTGGATGTAGGTCATGATGACCGAACCACTATAAAATCGGTTTGTATTTCCTTTTGAGCAATTTACTTTTACTGCAAACTGCTTTACTTTCTTATCGCTTTCACTATGCTCCCTTATGCTTTTAAGTTAATATCTTTTCGAAACGGGTTTAATCAAAACGAAAGATTTTAGAATTGACGTTTTTACTACTATACTAATTCACACCCCCGCCCTCTTAGTGCCAACTCATTCGTAACAGTTGGTATTAGAGCCACGTTATTTCTCGTTTAGTTTAACACCCAAGAGAAATGACTCTTTTCGGCTTTCAAGAGGGATTTTCAATCGTTCGTCCTCCCACATTTAATAGGATGGACTACACTTATTGAAAAACTCGTATGAGAGTTTTCTTGCTATCTTTGGATTTAAATTTATGGAGTATTATGGAAAACAGCTTTGAAAAATCTTCTACTCTAATGAATGAATGGAATGATTTGGAGAAAAAAATTTTTTCTTTAAAAGCTAGAGCTATAAATGCTCTATTTTGCGCCTTAGACAAAAATAAATTCAATCGGGTTTCTACTTGTGAAATTACTTTTGACATTTGACATACACTCAAAATCACACTCGAAGGCACTAATAGAGTTAAAAACTCTAAAATAAATATTTTGATGCGTGATTTTGAATTATTTCGTGTGGAACCAAGCGAGACTATTGGAGACATGTACAACCATTTTATCATCAATAGTCTAAAAGCTCTTAATAAAAGTTATTCGAATAAAGTTTTACGGTCTCTTTCTAAAAATTGGGATCATAAAGTAATGGTCATTCAAGAGGTCAAGGATTTAAATACTTTTCTTCTCGAAGAACTTATTAGGTCTTTGATGACCTGCGAAATGACTTATGTTGTACATGACGAACTTGAGAACAACTTTCTAAAGAATTAGAAGAATTTTGCACTTAGAATAAAAGAAGACCACTTGAGCGAAAGCTCAAGTGATGATGAACTTGAACTTCTCACAATAAAGCTTAAAATGTTCTTAAAACAAGAATCAAAGAACAAAAATAAACTTATAAAGAATTCAACTACTTATTATGAACGCAAGATAAAGGAAATACTCTAGGACGAATCGAGCTCATCCGAAGATGAGGAGCAAACCAACAAAGGCGAGATGGCAAACTATGCCTTAATGGCTTTCGATGATAAGGTAATCAAAATCCCCTTAGTTTACTTTGAAATTACTTGATGCTTTTAATGAGTTATTTTTAATTTAAATTAAAAAAATTATATATAATTTTTTCTTAAAAATTACATATTAATGATGCAATGAAAATGAAAAAAAAAGGGAACATGCTAGTAATTTTGAAAATGATAATGATAATTTTATGTTTTATAAAAAATAATAAAATATTATATAAAAATATAATGCTTGTACACCTAATAAGATTAATCTTATATATGTTTTTAAGAAGCACTAATGTGTAATCATGTTGATTTCATATTGCTTTTCGATTTTGATTGAAGATGTCTTATGTTTAATGAAACCATACTTGATATTTTAATAAAAATATTAAGATGTTTAATGATCATGCTTAATGAGTTTATATTTCAAAATTATACATGATGATTCTTGTAATTTATGGCTTATCGATTTTTGCCGTAATGAAAGTTGCTTTTTCGATTTTAAATATGATACATGTTTTGATTTGACATAAAAAATAAATGTATGCTTGTGTGAAATAAAGAGAAAAATATTTTTCTTGAAAATTTTTTTTTCTCTATCTTATCGATTTTTCTCTTAGAGATTGATAAAGTTATTTAGGCCATTTTGAATCTCTTGAAAGTGATTTTGATGATTTGTTGATTTGAATTTGAATGAGTTTCATCTAACCAAGATTTTTATCTTGATTCCTCGATATTTATAGCTTGAGATTTACCCTATATGAATCGAGATCTTTTATCCTCGATGTTTTTTTTTGCTATCGACCATCTAAATGAATCATAATTTTTTGGAATTACAATTTTTATGATTCATAATGAATTGAGAGATATTCTACATGAATCAAGATCCTTTATATGTTCTCTTATAACACATTTTGCTATATAAATATCTTTATATATATCATAATATTAAATTCTCGATATTGATACTTAAAATTTTTCTATGAATCAAGGTCTTATTTTTAAATTCCCATGTTTCTTTTTGTTATTTGCTAAAATGGAGATTTGTCAAGATAAATCATGTTATTTAGTATTCATGACTTAATCCTTCATGATTTTTATGTATAATTCCTTGTATTCATAAAGTATTTATCTCATCACCCAATTAATTTTTCTTGATATTTTTCATGTGATGATATGAAATTATGAATGAAATACTTATGATATTATGTTGATGCATGCAAATGAGAAGTTATGATCATGCATAGTAGGGTGTAATGTAATTTGACATTTTGATACCATCATGATTTGAAATACTTATGATTTGGAATGATGCATACAATACTATGATTTTTTTTTATAAAATGATGTGAAAGTTAACAATTATCATTTTATGAAATGATACCATATTGCAATAAAGAATGACACATTATCTTTGTCATAATTTGAAAATTGAAATAAAGGGAAATGAATTGCATAATTATTTTATTATTCTCCTCTTTTTGCCAATGACAAAGCTGGAGAAATAATTGCTAGTGTACACATCTCAAAAGAGAAAGATTTACTAGCTTATACAATTTAATAAGATGCAAAAACATGCTAGCTTGCTCATCTCAAAAGAGAAGCAAATATTGCTAACTTATATATTTGAAGAAGCAAAAGTTACTTTTTTTGAATATCTCAAATATTGCTAGCTTATATTTTTTAAAATAATATAAAATTTTGCCAACTTCATAATATAAAACTTGCTATATTGAATATCACCAAGAATTGCTAGTTTGCAATCTCAAGAGAAGAGAAGTATTATCTTGCCTATCTCAAGAAGTGAAACATGTTAATCTATTGCTAGCTTGCATGTAAAATGATATAAAATTTAGGAAAATAGTCAGCACTAAGAGAGGGGGGGGGGGGGGGGTGAATTAGTGCAGCGATAAAAATTACGTCGGTTCAAAACTTCATTGGGATTAAATCTGTTTCTGATGAAAAATAATTTTGTAAAGGTAATAACTTTGAAAGTGCATAGAATAGCATAGTTGATGTAAAGTAAGTAAAGTGGTTTGCAGTTAAAGTAAATTGCTCAAGAGAAACACAAACCAGATTTTTATAGTGGTTCGGTCGTCGTGACCTACATCCACTCCGTCGATTCTTCTTCCGTCGAGGCTACCGGCATCCACTATCGGTCTTCCTTCAATAGGCGAAGACCAACCACCTTTTACACCCCACTTCTCCTTTTCATAGGTTTAGGAGATAACCTTTTACAACCCTCTTTTATAAGGTATTCCTCTCACACCTCCCTTAGAACTCTCTATAAGCTTTGGGAGTAGAGAACTAAACTTTTTAAAGTTTACAACTTTAGAGTCATAAAGTTTACTTAATATTTCTTGCTTCTCCATACAAGAATAGCTGGGGTATTTATAGGCCCCAAATGGATTCAAATTTGGAGCCCAAAATTCAAACCCCCGAAATTTTAGGGTACGGGCGATACCACTTGCATTGGGTGGTACCACCGCCCAGACTGCCGGTACCACCACGCAGACTGTCTCGAAGATTGAATCTGGATGGTACCACTGCCTGACACAGTCTTGGAGACTGTGCCATGGCAGTTTCACCTGTTTCGTCACTATTTGAGCCTTTTTCTTGGCCCAACACAGCCCAAACTTGGCCCAACTATCCCCTAATTTGGTTGGCCTAATTCTAATCCTAATTATGTATTAACTATAAATTTTAAGATATTTACTAAGCTAAACAAAGTTCGTAAGTCTAGGTTTCTTCAGGTGAGCTTTCGGCGAACTTCCGACGATCTCTCGGCAATGTTCCATCGGACTCCCGACAAACTCCTGGACTTCACGATGATCTTCTTAGCGAGTTTGGATGAGCTTCTCTAGCAAGCTCCTAGATTTCTCAGTCAATTCCTGCAAAACTTCCGATTAACGTCCGAACTTTCGACGAACTCTCGAACTCCCAACGAAATCATGTTCTTGACTCCGAACTTTCGATGAACTCTCGAACTCCCAATGAAATATCGTAGTTAATCCTGCACATATAAAACACACTTTGATCTAGACAATTATTACTAAGCATGAATCAAGTTCTCTGGCATGTCATTGGTCTATCGATGCTTCATCCGATTCTTCGACACATCATACTCTCTTGTGGCCTATTGCCCAATTGGCCAGTTAACCTCCGTAACTCTGATTTCCTTGGCGCAATATCCGCTCTTCTTGGCCCGATGCCTGAATCCATGGCCCGAAGCCTTTTGTCGATACGTCAACTGATCCTTCAGCTCGACGTCCAATCTTTTGACATGTTTTTCACCAGCCCAACATGATTCTTCCTACTTTAATTGTCTCATCCTGATCGAAGCTTCCTACGTCACTCAAAATGCAAATCAAATAATAAACACTTATCAATTAGTTTCATCATCAAAGTCCGAGATTCAACACGCTTTGCCAAGAATGCAAAACATTGTACTTCTCAAAAGAGAAAGAAAGAAAATTACTTGCTTACATGATGATAAAACTTAAGATTATATTTATAATGTAATAATTTGAAACTTGATAGTTGCACTTATCCTTTTTACTGATGACAAAGGGGGAGAACTTTTGATGACAATCGTGCATGGAATTATGTACTTGGATATTTTAATTATGCATGAGTTTATGTTGCATGCAATGATATGATTAATTGAGTCCTTCAATATTCATGATGCATGCAATGGTGAAATACTTAAAATTCTATGAATTATAGAGTTCTCTCAATATGACATATTGATTGGGGGAGTTAAGGTTAACTCCGTCATCAATTGGTTATCATCATAAAAAAGGAAAGATTGTTGCATCTTAAATTTTGATAATGAAACCAACTAATAGTGTTTATGATTTGATCTACATTTTGAGTAATGCAAGAAGCTTCGATCTGGGAGAGATAATTAAAAGCAAGAAGAATAATGTTGGATCGGAGAAAAACATATCCGAAGATTGGATATCGAGCCGAAGGATCAGTCGATGTATCGGTAGAAGGCTTCGAGCCAAGAAGAGAGAAAATTATGCCAAGGAAATCAGAGTTATGAAGATCAACTGGCCGATTGGACAATAGGCTGCAAGAGAGGATGATGCGCCAATGATTTGGACAAAGCACCGATGAACCAATGACATACCGTACAATATTTATTTTGCTTTGTAATAACTGTCTAGATCGAAGTAGATTTTAAGTGTGTAGGATTAACTACAATAACGATCAAGGCATAAAGCAAAATGAAGTCCCAGAGTCAAGAACGAGATTTCGTTAGGAGTTCGAGAGTTCATCAAAAGGTCTACCGGAATTGATCAAGAAGTTTAGGAGTTTGCCAAAGAAGCTCATCAGAACTCGTCAAGAAGATCGTCGTAAAGACCAAGAGCTTGCCGGGAGTCCGTTGGAATATTGCCGAGAGATCGTTGGAAGTTTGTTGGAAGAACGTTGGAAGAAACCTAGACTTACGAACTTATTTAGCTTAGTGAATGTCTTAAAATTCATAGTTAGTATATAATTGGGTTGGAATTGGGCCAACTCAATTAAGGGTCATTTGAGCCCAAGTTTAGACTATGTTGGGTTGAGTGAAAGGCTCAAACAATGACCCAACAGATGGAACCATCGTGGCACAATCTTCGAAACTATGTAAGGTGGTGGTACCACACAGACACAGTCTTTAAGAGATTGTCAAGCAATGGTACCGCCAGACTGAGTGGTGGTATTACCCAGTGGTAGGGTGTCAGGCGATGGTACCGCCTAGTGTCAATGTCAATGTTAGTGCTACAGGCGGTGGTACCGCCAGTACTTGAATGACCCAGGATGAGACATTTTTATGCTCCAAGTTTGTATCCACTTGAAGCCTATAAATACTTCTCTCATCCGTGGTTAACATATAAAAGCACAGAGAATTTAAAAATGGGAAAACGCTATAGTAAATACTTGAGAGATCCCCTTCTCTAATTCTAAGTTTAAAATTCTATTTAGAGAGGAGTGAGTACTTGTAAAAGGTTGTCTCCTAAACCTATGAAAAGCAGAAGAGGTGTGTAAAAGGGTAGTTAATTTTTGTCTGTTGAAAGAAGATCGGTAGTGGAAGCCGATGGCCTCGAGTGAAGAGGAATCGAGAGTAAATGTAGGTCACGATGACCGAACTACTATAAAATCAGTTTACATTTCCTTTTAAGCAATTTACCTTTACTGCAAACCGCTTTACCTTCTTATTGCTTTCACTATGCTCTCTTATGTTTTCAAGTTAATATCTTTCCGAAATAGGTTTAATCGAAACGAAAGATTTTAGAATCGATGTTTTTACTGTTGAACTAATTCGCCCCCCCCTGCCAACCCCACCTGCCCCCCCCCCACCTCTCTTAGTGTCGACTCATTCCTAACAGTTGGTTTCAAAGCCTCATTATTTCTTGTTTGGTTTAACACCTAAGAGAAATAGCTCTTTTCGGCTTTTAAGAGATATTTTCAATCATTCATCCTCCCACGTTCAATGGGACGGACTACACTTATTGGAAAACTAGTATAAGAGTTTTCTTGCTATATTTAGATTTAAATTTATGGAGTATTATGGAAAATAATTTTGAAAAGTCTTCTACTCCAATGAATGAATGGAATGATTTGGAGAAGAAAAATTTTTCTTTAAATGCTAGAGCTATGAATGCTCTATTTTGCACCTTAAACAAAAATGAATTCAATCGGGTTTCTACTTGTGAAACGACTTTTGACATTTAGCACACACTCAAAATCACATACGAAGGCACTAATAGAGTTAAAGACTCTAAAATAAATAATTTGATGTGTGATTTTGAATTATTTCATATAGAACCAAGCAAGACTATTAGAGACATGTACGCCCGTTTTACGGATGTCGTCAATAATCTAAAAACTCTTGATAAAAGGCTTTCGAATTTTGAACTTGTGAATAAAATTTTATGATCTCTTTCTAAAAATTGAGATCCTAAAGTAACGGCCATTCAAGAGGCTAAGGATTTAAATGCTTTTCTTCTCAAAGAACTTATTGGGTCTTTGATGACCTACGAAATGACTTATGTGGTATATCAAGAACTTGAGAACAACTTTCCAAAGAATAGGAAGGATTTTGCACTTAGAATAAAAGAAGACCACTCGAGTGAAAGCTCAAGTGATGATGAACTTTAACTTCTCACAATAAAGCTTAAAAAGTTCTTAAAATAAGAATCAAAGAACAAAAAAAAATTAAAAAGAATGCATCTACTTGCTATAAATACAAGATAATCGAAGTACTCTGGGATGAATCAAGCTCATCCGAAGATGAGGAGCAAACCAACAAAGGCGAGATAGCAAACTACGTCTTAATGGCTTTCGATGATAAGGTAATCAAAATCCCCTTAGTTTACTTTCAAATTATTTGATGCTTTTCATGAGTTATTTTTAATATAGTTTAGAAAAATTATATATAAATTTTTCTTGAAAAATTACATGTTTAATGATGTAATGAAAATACAAAAAAAAAATGGGAACATGCTAGTAATTTTGAAATTGATAATGACATTTGCATGTTTTATGAAAAACCATAAAATGTTAGATATAAATCTAATGCTTGTACACCTAATAAGATTAATCTTTTGTATGTTTTTAAGAAGCAATAATGTGTAATCATGTTGATTTCTGTATTGCTTTTCGATGTTGATTGAAGATGCTTTATGTTCAATGAAACCATGCTTGATATTTTAATGAAAATATTAGGAGGTTTAATGATCATGCTTAGTGAGTTTATATTTTAAAATTATATATGATGATTCTTGTAAATTATGGCTTATCCATCTTTGCCGTAATGAAAGTTATTTTTTCGATTTTAAATATGATGCATATTTTGATTTGGCATAAAAAACAAAGGCATGCTTGTGTGAAATAAAGAGGAAAGCATTTTTCTTAAAAAAAAAATTTTCTCTATCTTATCAATTTTTCACTAAGAGATTGATAAAGTTATTTATGCCATTTTGAATCTCTTGAAAGTGATTTTAATGATTTGTTAATTTGAATTTGAATGAGCTTCATCTAACCATAATTTTTATATTGACTCCTCAATATTTATAACTTTAGATTTACCCTATATGAATCGAGATCTTTTATCCTCAATGTTTCTTTTTGCTATCTACTATCCAAATGAATCAGGATTTTTTGGAATTATAATTTTTATGATTCATAATGAATTGAGAGATATTCTACATGAATCGAGATCCTATATGTGTTCTCTCATGACACATTTTGCTATAGAAATGTCATTATCTATATCATGATCTTGAATTCTCGATATTGATCTTGAATTCTATGAATCAAGATCTTATTTTTAAACTCTCATGTTTCTTTTTGTTATTTACTAAAACGGAGATTTGTGAATATAAATCATGTCATTTAGTATTCATAACTTAATCTTCATTATCTTTGATATTTTATCTTTCATAATTTTTATGTACAATTCCTTACATTCATGAAGTATTTATCTCATCACCCAATTAATTTTTTTTGATATTCTTTATGTGATGATATGAATATGCACGAAATACTAATGATATTATGTTGATGCATACAAATGAGAAATTATGATCATGTATGGTAGGGTGTAATATAATTTAACATTTTGAGACCATCATGATTTGAAATACTTGTGATTTGGAATGATACATGTAATACTTTGATTTTTTTTATGAAATGATGTGAAAATAAATAATTATTATTTTCTGAAATAATACCATTTTGTAATAAAGAATAACACATTATCTTTGTCAAATTTTGAAAATTGATATAAAGGGAAATGAATTGCACCATTGTTTTATTATTCCCCTCTTTTTGCCAATGACAAACGGGGAGAAAAAGTTGCTAGTGTGCACATCTCAAAATAGAAAGGTTTACTAGCTGGCATAATTCAAGAAGATATAAAAACATGCTATCTTGTTAGCTTATATTTTTTAAAATATTGCTAACTTATATTTTTTTAAATAATATAAAAAATTTGCTAGCTTGCTTGATATAGAACTTGCTATCTTGAACATTACCAAGAATTGCTAGCTTGCAATCTCAAGAGAAGTAGAAGTGCTATCTTGACTATATCAAGAAACGAAACATACTAATCTAGCAAAATTTACAAACTTGCAAAACTCAAAATTATTGCTAGCTCGCATGTAAAATGATGTAAAATTTTACTAGCTTGCGCTTTGCTAAGGAAACAAAATATTGCACTTCTCAAAAGAGAAGAAATAAAATTACTTACTTGCATGATGATAAAACTTGAAATTATATTTATAATGCAATGATTTGAAACTTGATAGTTGCACTTTTTTTTTGTTGATGACAAAGGGGGAGAAGTTATGATGATAATCATATATGGAATTATATACTTGGATATTTTGATTATGCATGAGTTTATGTTGCATGCAATGATATGATTAATTGAGTCCTTAAATATTCATGATGCCTGCAATGGTGAAATACTTATAATTCTATGAATTATAAAGTTCTATCAATATGGCATTGATAGGAGGAGTTAAAGTTAATTCCATCATTAATTAGTTGTCATCATTAAAAATGGGAGATTATTGAATCTTAGATTTTGATGATGAAATCAATTAATAGTATTTATGATTTGATCTGCGTTTTGAGTGATGCAGGAAGGTTCGGTCTGGGAGAGATAATTAAAATAATGAAGAATCATGTTGGGCCAGAGAAAAACTTGTCCGAAGATTGGATGTCGAACCGAAGGATTGGTCGACATATCGGTAGAAGGCTTCAGGCTATGGGTTCTGGCATCGGGCCAAGAAGAGTGAAAATTACACTAAGGAAATCGGAGTTGCATAGATTAATTGGCTGATTGGGCAATAGGTCGCAAGATAGGACGATGTGCCAAAGATTCGGACGAAGCACCGATGAACCAATGACATGCCGGATAACATTTGATTTACTTTGTAATAATTATCTAGATCAAAGTAGGTTTTATGTATGCAGGATAACTACGATAGCAATCAAGGCTTAAAGCAAAATGAAGTCCTGGAGTCAAGAACAAGATTCGTTGGGAGTTCGAGAGTTTATCGGAAGGTCTACCGGAATTGACCGAGAAGTCTAGGAGCTTGCTAATGAATCTCATCGGAACTCGCCAAAAAGATCATTGTGAAATCCAGGAGCTTGCCGGGAGTCCGTTGGAAGATTGCCGAGAGATCGTCGGAAGTTCATTAGAAGATCGTTGGAAGAAACCTAGACTTATGGACTTATTTAGCTTAGTGAATGTCTTAAAATTCATAGTTAGTACATAATTGGGTTAGAATTTGATCAACTCAATTAAGGGTTATTTGGGCCTATGTTTGGTATGTGTTGGGCCAAGCAAAAGGCTTAAATAGTGACTCAACAAGTGGAATCGTCATGGCACAGTCTCCGAGATTATATCAAGCGGTGGTACAGCCCAAACACAGTCTCCGAGAGATTGTCAAGCGGTGGTACCATTAGACTGAGCGGTGGAACTGCCTAGTGGCAGGGTGTCAAGTAGTGGTACCGCCCATGTTAGTGTTAGTGTTAATGCTGCAAGCGGTGGTACCGCTAGTACTTGGAGGACCCGGGATGAGACATTTTTATGCCCCAAGTTTGTATCCACTTGAGGCCTATAAATACTCCTCTCATCCGTGGTTAACATACAAAAGCACAGAGAATTTAAAAGTGGAAAAATACTGTAGTAAACACTTGAGAGATCCCCTCCTCTAATTCTAAGTTTAGAATTCTATTTAGAGAGGAGTGAGAGCTTGTAAAAGGTTATCTCCTAAACCTATAAAAAGCAGAAGAGGGGTGTAAAAGGGTAGTTAATCTTCGTCCGTTGAAAGAAGATTGATAGTAGAAGCCGGTGGCCTCGAGTGAAGAGGAATCAGGAGTGAATGTAGGTCACGTCGATCGAACCACTATAAAATTGGTTTGCATTTCCTTTTGTACAATTTACTTTTACTGCAAACTGCTTTACCTTCTTATTGCTTTCACTATACTCCCTTATACTTTCAAGTTAATATCTTTTCAAAATAGATTTAATCGAAACGAAAGATTTTAGAATCGACGTTTTTACTACTGCACTAATTCCCCCCCCCCCCCCCCCCCTCTTAGTATCGAGCCACGCTATTTTCCATTTGATTTAACACCCAAGAGAAATGACTCTTTTCAACTTTTAAAAGGGATTTTCAATCATTCGCCCTCTTATGTTCAATAAGACAGACTGCACTTATTAGAAAACTTGTATGAGAGTTTTCTTGCTATCTTTGGATTTAAATTTATGGAGTATTGTGGAAAACAGTTTTGAAAAGTCTTATACTCCAATGAACGAATGGAATGATTTGGAAAAGAAAATTTTTTTCTTTAAATGCTAGAGCTATGAATGTTCTATTTTGCGCCTTAGACAAAAATAGATTCAAATGGGTTTCTACTTGTGAAACGACTTTTGACATTTGGCACACACTCAAAATCACACTCAACGGCACTAATAGAGTTAAAAACTTTAAAATAAATATTTTGATGCGTGATTTTGAATTATTTTATGTGGAACCAAGTGAGACTATTGGAGACATGTATAGTCATTTTACATATGTCGTCAATAGTCTAAAAACTCTTGATAAAAGTTTTTCGAATCTTGAACTTGTGAATAAAGTTTTACGATCCTTTTCTAAAAATTAGGATCCTAAAGTAATGGTTATTCAAGAGGCTAAGGATATAAATACCTTTCTTCTCGAATAACTTATTGGGTCTTTGATGACCTACGAAATGACTTATGTGATATATAACAAACTTAAAAACAACCTTCCAAAGAATATGAAGGATTTTACACTTAAAACAAAAGAAGACCACTCGAGCGAAAGCTCAAGTGATGAACTTGAACTTCTCATAATAAAGCTTAAAAAGTTTTTAAAATAAGAATCAATGAACAAAAATAAACATAAAAAGAACGCAACTACTTATTATGAACGCAAGATAAAGGAAGTACATTAAGACGAATCGAGCTCATCCGAAGATGCAAACCAACAAAGGCAAGATGACAAACTATGCCTTAACGACTTTCGATGACAAGGTAATCAAAATCCCCTTAGTTTACTTTGAAATTACTTGATACTTTTCATGAGTTATTTTAATTTAGTTTAGAAAAATTATATATAAATTTTTCTTGAAAAATTATAAGTTTAATAATGTAATAAAAATGTAAAAAAATTAGGAATATGCTAGTAATTTTGAAAATGATAATGGCAATTATATGTTTTATAAAAAATAATAAAATGTTAGATATAAATCTAATGCTTGTACACCTAATAAGATTAATCTTATGTATGTTTTTAAGAAGCAATAATGTGTAATCATGTTGATTTCTTATTGCTTTTTGGTTTTGATTAAAGATGCCTTATGTTCAATGATATTTTAATAAAAATATTAAGAAGTTTAATGATCATGCTTAATGAGTTTATATTACGAAATTATGCATGATGATTCTTATAATTTATGGCTTATCAATCTTTACCATAATGAAAGTTGCTTTTTCAATTTTAAATATGATGCATGTTTTGATTTGGCATAAAAGACAAAGGTATGCTTGTGTGAAATAAAGAGGAAAGCATTTTTATTGAATTTTTTTTCTCTATCTTATTGATTTTTCACTAAGAGATTGATAAAGTTATTTATGCTATTTTGTATCTCTTGAAAGTGATTTTGATAATTTGTTGATTTGAATTTAAATGAGTTTTATCTAATCATGATTTTTATCTTAATTTCTCAATATTTATAACTTGAGATTTACCCTATATGAATCGAGATCTTTTATCCTTGATGTTTCTTTTTGTTATCTACTATCCAAATGAATCATGATTTTTTGGAATTATAATTTTTATGATTCATAATGAATTGAGAGATATTCTACATGAATCGAGATCCTTTATATGTTCTCTTATGACACATTTTGCTATAGAAATGTCTTTATCTATATCATGATATTGAATTCTCGATATTGATACTTGAAATTTTTGTATGAATCAAGATATTATTTTTAAATTCTCATGTTTCTTTTTGTTATTTACTAAAAGGGAGATTTGTCAAGATAAATCATGTCATTTAGTATTCATGACTTAATCCTTCATGATTTTTGATATTTTATCTTTCATGATTTTTATGTATAATTCATTGTATTCATGAAGTGTTTATCTCATCATCCAATTAATTTTTCTTGATATTCTTTATGTAACGATATGAAATTTTGCATGAAATACTCATGATATTATGTTGATGTATACAAATGAGAAGTTATGATCATGCATGATAGGGTGTAATATAATTGATATTTTGATACCATCATGATTTGAAATATTTATGATTTGGAATGATGCATGCAATACTATGATTTTTTTTTTGATGAAATGATGTGAAAGTCAACAATTATCATTTTGTGAAATGATACCACAATAAAGAATGACACATTATCTTTATCATAATTTAAAAATTGATATAAATGGAAATGAATTATACTATTATTTTATTATTCCCCTCTTTTTGCCAATGACAAAGGGGGAGAAAGAATTGCTAGTATACACGTATCAAAAGAGAAAGATTTACTAGCTTGCACAATTCAAGAAGATATAAAAACATGCTAGCTTGCTCATCTCAAAAGAGAAGTAAACATTACTAACTTGTATATTTCAAGAAGCAAAAGTTGCTTTCTTGAATATCTCAAATATTGTTAGCTTATATTTTTAAAATAATATAAAATTTTGCTAGCTTGCATGATATAGAACTTGCTATCTTGAACATCACCAAGAATTGCTAGCTTGCAATCTCAAGAGAAGCACAAGTGTTATCTTGCCTATCTCAAGAAGCGAAACATGCTAATCTAGCAAAATTTATAAACCTGCAAAACTCAAAATTATTACTAGCTTGCATGTAAAAATATATAAAATTTTGCTAGTTTGCGCTTTGCCAAGGAAGCAAAACATTGTACTTCTCAAAAGAGAAGAAAGAAAATTACTTGCTTGCATGATGATAAAACTTATGATTATATTTATAATGTAATAATTTGAAACTTGATAATTGCACTTCCCTTTTTTGTTGATAACAAAGGTGGAGACGTTATGATGAAAATCATGCATGGAACTATGTACTTGGATATTTTGATTATGCATGAGTTTATGTTGCATGCAATGATATAATTAATTGAGTCCTTCAATATTCATAATTCATGCAATAGTGAAATACTTATAATTCTATGAATTATAAAGTTCTATCAATATGACATATTAATAGGGGAGTTAAGATTAATTCCATCATCAATTGGTTGTCATCATAAAAAAGGAAAGATTATTGCATCTTAGATTTTGATAATGAAACTAATTGATAGTGTTTATGATTTGATCTGTGTTTTAAGTGATGCAGAAAGTTTCGATCAAGGAGAGGCAATTAAAGCAGAAAGAGTAATGTTGGGTCGGAGAAAAACATATCCGAAGATTGGATGTCGAGCCAAAGGATCGGTCAACGTATCGACATAAGGCTTTGGGCCATGGGTTCGAGCATCGGGCCAAGAAGAACGAAAATTATGCTAAGAAAATCAGAGTTATGAAGATCAACTGGCCGATTGGGCAATAGGCTACAAGAAAGGACGATGCTCCAAAGATTCGGACGAAGCGCCGATGAACCAATGACATGCCAGACAACATTTGATTTGCTTTGTAATAATTGTCTAGATCGAAGTAGTTTTTAAGTGTGCAGGATTAACTACGATAACGATCAAAGCATAAGGAAAAATGAAGTCCCAAAGTCAAGAACGATATTTCATTGGGAGTTCGAGAGTTCATCAGAAGGTCTATCGAAATTGATCGAGAAGTCTAGGAGCTTACCAAAGAAGCTTATCGGAACTAGCCAAGAAGATCGTCATGAAGTCCGGGAGCTTGCTGGGAGTCCGTTGGAACATTGCCGAGAGATAGTCGGAAGTTCGCTAGAAGATCGCCGGAAGCTCACTGGAAGAAACCTAGACTTATAGACTTATTTAACTTAGTAAATGTCTTAAAATTCGTAGTTGGTATATAATTAGGTTGGAATTGGGTCAACTCAATTAAGGATTATTTGGGCCTAAGTTTTGACTATGTTAGGCTAAGTGAAAGGCTCAAATAATGACCCAACAGGTGGAACCATCATGGCATGGTCTTTGGGACTGTGTCAAGCAGTGGTACCGCCCAAACACAGTCTCCAAGATTGTGTCAGGTGGTGGTACCGCCCAGAAACAGTCTCCGAGAGACTATCAGGTAGTGGTACCACCAGACTGGGCGGTGGTACTACCAAGTGGCAGGGTGTCAAGCGGTGGTACTGCCCAGTGTTAGTCTCAGTGTCAATGCTACAAGCGGTGGTACCGCCAGTACCCAAGGACCCAGGATGAGACATTTTTAGGCTATAAGTTTGTATCTACTTGAGGCCTATAAATACCCCTCTCATCTGTGGTTAACATACAAAACCATAGAGAATTTAAAAGTAGAAAAATGCTATAGTAAACACTTGAGAGATCCCCTCCTCTAATTCTAAGTTTAGAATTCTATTTAGAGAGGAGTGAGTGCTTGTAAAAGATTGTCTGCTAAACCCATGAAAAGAAGAAGAGAGGTGTAAAAGGTTAGTTGATCTTCACCCATTGAAAGAAGATCGATAGTGGAAGCCGGTATCCTCGAGTGAAGAGGAATCTGGAGTGGATGTAGGTCACGACGACTGAACCACTATAAAATCAATTTGCATTTCCTTTTGAGCAATTTACCTTTACTGCAAACTGCTTTATATTCTTACTGCTTTCACTACGCTCCCTTATGCTTTCAAGTTAAGATCTTTCCGAAACGGGTTTAATCGAAATGAAAGATTTTAAAATCGACGTTTTTACCACTACACACCCCTCGCTTTTAGTGCTGGCTCGTTCCTAACATCATACATACAGTGTATGCATTAGCTGGCTACTCTAACCCGCAAACTATGAAAGTTGGAGGAACTCTAGAACATCAACATGTTATAGTTTTGATTGATACTAGTAGCACTAATAATTTTAAGGACAGTAAGGTTGCTAATCGATTAGCCTACCACTGAAGGTTGTGACATATTCGAAGTAAAGATCATTGATCGATGGATTTTAACTTGTGATAGCAAATGTTCAAAGATAAAAATTGATTATACAAGGTCAGGAGTTTTGCTTGTGGACTTCTTTTTATTACCATTGAAAGATTTCGAAGTGGTGCTTGGAATAGAATGACTATCAATCTTGGATAATATTTTTTGAAAATTTTCTAAACTAATCATGAAGTTTTTTATTAATAGAAAAGCAGATGATCCTAAAAGGAAGACGTGGAAGTAAAGTCACAATTGCCACTAGCCATGGAGAGGGTTCTCCGGAAGACTATAATGAATATTACATCAAAACACCAACTTATTGCTTATACTATCAAGAAGTGGAGACCGTACTTACTTGATCAACGGGTTATGATGCGCCGCAAATACCATGTGACTGAAGTGTTAAAAGAGAAGCTCCTCGAGTTTGATGCTGCTCAACCTTGAGGATAAAACTAATTTGAAGGGAGAGGAATTATTAGTATCCATTTATTTTCTGAGCTTTTGAATAATGTTTTGTTGAGTTTATTTAGTTCGATAAGAGTCGGATAGAGGTTTATTTAATATTTATTTTTTATTAAGAGTCCAAGTCCTGGTGGACTCTAGGTGGAACTCTATAAATATGGATGTAACTATTTCTTTTCGACAGTCAAAGAAATATTATTTAGTATGTTGACAAACCCTAAGAGGCCGATCCTATCGAAGTGATCAAGAAGACCGATCTTCTCGAAGTGATCATCCTCATCCTCTTTTCTTTTCTTTCTTCTACGATAAAATCCTTGGATCTTATTAGGATTCTATCGTATAATAAATAATTCTTGCTTGGTACCTTATCCCACTACTTAGATTGAATTATTTAACATTTTATCTATTATGAAATCAGAATACCTAGAGTTTATTTGAGTTAGCATCCAAACTTCTTATAGCATTTTTAATTCTCTTTGAAAAAAAGATATGAGGTACATCTTAAATATCAAAATGTTAAGGAATATATATATATATATATATATATATATGAATGAAAAGACGACAATCTTGACAGGAAGCAATCAGAAATGTAACTTTTACCCAGGAAAAATAAATTCTACAATAAGGCCACCCTTTCAGTTTAATATAAACATATTCACCTTAAATCATATTTATATATCCGAATAGGCTAAGATTCAACTCATTTTTATAGCTATGTTTAAAGATGTTCAAAAAGTGAAATCTAAAGATGAATATAAACGATGGACGGACATGTTTACATAATATTATATGTCTTGTCGTGACATGAGAACTTAGGCATGTAATATGTGAAACAAAACAAGGATAAATCCCAACGTTATAATAATTTAAGATCAACTACATCAATCATTTTTAACTTTACAATACTTTTAAGATCCTCACGTGCCTTTCTATTTTGTCTATCTTACTAAACTCTTTATATAATATAATATTTAGAAGTAGTATTGAAGTCGTAGTAATTGCTGACAGTGAAAATATATCTTTTCACATTCGTATCGCTACACGAACGTTTTTTAAAGATTGATCTTTTCCACATAGTCGCATACATCCAAATTGCGAATAAGAACAAATTTGGTGACGTCAAAATTGAGCCTTAAATCACTTTGATGATGCATGAATTATTCGTATTGAGGCAGGAACATAATCTTTGTCAGATATACTAAAGGAATTCATATACACGCCACATGCCCCGACTCAGAGTGACGCGCGGTTCAACGGACCAAAACGACTCGAAGAAATCGATTCGAATGCCGACACGTTCGTTGAATGAAACCAGACTGTTGGTTCCTCGGTGTGGGAATAAATCATCTTCGGCTGGACCGGTACCATATATCCTACTCGGGAAACAAGTGATGATGAAATCGAGATGAAGCCGCCCCTAAATCCTATCGATTGTTTACCTCCACGTATGGCGTCTCACGACGTGGGTCCCACACATTGCTGATCTTAAAATAGCGTTCGACTGGTTAGATGGCTCAAACTCTACCACGTTCTCCCTCGGGTGGGGGCAAATCAGCCGAGGAAATCATCCGGGCTGTTGTCAGACGTGGGGTCCACTGGTCCAACGTTAGTGAGGACGTTATCATCCACATCATCCCTGACGATGTCCAGGGGTGAATCCTTCGGCGAGAGTTTGATCCCTACTTTTTTTTTTAATCTTTTCCCCCTAAAAATAATAAAATAATAGGAAAAATAAAACCCTCCCTAAATCCCACCTATTCCCGACACCACCACGGCGTCACCACCACTACCGTCTCCTCCGCTCAGTTTTATTCCCTTCCTTACCGCATTAACTTAATTAAATGGTTAAGCCCCATCTCCGCCTCTTCCGTCCATAAAGCCAAGAAGGGCAAAGAGACGCGCAAGCTTTGCCCTCTCTGCGAGGCATCATGAGGAAGACGAAGAAGGCCCGCTGGGCCGCCGACCTCTCCCTTTCCCCTCCCTCCTCCTCCTTCTCCTCCTCCTCCTCCGGCAGCAGCGGCGATATCATTGACAAGGACGGCGACGACCGCCTCACCGAGCTCCCTGACATCATCCGCCTCCACATCCTCGCCCAACTTCCCCTCCAGGACGCCATACGCACCGGCGTCCTCTCCTCCCGGTGGCGCAGCCTCTGGCGCCACCGCTGGCCCCACCCCGCCGTCCTCGACCTCTCCCCCTACACCGTCGCCGCCTCCGCCGATGACTTTGTCGCGGGCGTCGACCGGTTCCTCTCCGCGCGCGGCCGCGGGCGCCGGATCGATACCCTCTTCGTCGCCCTCCCCCCCGGCCGCCGATACGACGCCGACATCAAGCGCTGGATCGAGTACGCCGCCTCCTGCAGCGTCGAGGACCTCCGCCTCGTCGTCTCGCCTTCGTCCCTCGCCGGCACCTCCGCCCGCCCCGGCCGGCGTCTCCGGAGACAGGAACGCGCTGCCGTCTCCTCCGTCTTCTTCCACTCCGTCTGCGAGTGCTCCAATCTCACCCGGCTCGCCCTTTCCGGGCTCCGCCTCTGGAGTCCCAGCGCGAACATCAAGCGGCTCTCCTACCTTGAGGTTCTCGACCTCCATGCGGCGCACGTCACCGACGCGGCCCTGAGGAGGGTCGTTGCTGCCTGCACTCTCCTCCGGTCGCTTGATCTCCGGCTCTGCCGTAAGCTCCGTCGGATCGTGATCACTGCCAACAGTCGGCTCACCAGCCTTACGATCGTCGACTGTCCAAGAGCTATGGAGGTCGCGGTCTCAGCGCCGGATCTCCGGTGCTTCAGGTACAGCGGAAATTACCTCACGAGCTACTCCTTTGACAGCCCCAAGAGATTGGAGGAGGTGTGCATGAGCTCGGGCGGCCCTCCATCGTGCCTCCCACCAAGCAATTGGGTGAAGACCCTTGGCGGGCTATCCAACATCAAGGTCTTGACCCTTTGTAGTCTTTCGCTTCAGGTAATCGATATGCATTCCTGGGAGAATTGATATGGAATTTGTGTTTCTAGTGAGAGTTTTGGTAGTTGACGTGGAATCTTTTCCTCTTTCTTCGTCCTAGTACGTCGCGATCGAAGGTGGGAGTGCAACCAGAGAATGCAACAACTTTAGAAACTTGAGAGAGCTGCAGCTGCTGATGGGTATGATGACTGTTGACAATCTAACGAACATATATACCTTCTTTAGGATGTGCAATTGTCCTAGATTGGAGAAACTGTTCATAGAGGTTAGTTCATCAAATTTAGACGTAAACTGGCAGGACTTTTATCTTTCAATCCAATTCTTAATTCATTGGTGTGTACTCTTGCAGCTTCCAACCACAATGAATGACCCTTATGTGGAGAACTACCTTATGGTTCCAAAGGAGGAACCTCCGGAGGTTGATTTTGAGTACCTAAAAATAATAAAAATTAATAACTTCAACGGGCACAGAAATGAGATGCAGTTGGTGAGATTTTTATTGGGAAAGGCTGGTGTTCTTGAGCCTTTAATGGTGATCACTTCCAAGGATTTTATGGTAGAGGAATATATTAACACAGTGGATGGTTGCCGTGATTCCTTACATTTTCTTCAGTCACAACTATCACTCTTTACAAAGGCATCGGTGAATGCACAGATAATTTTGAGTGATCGTGATGATAACAAGCTCATCCCTACTCACTGGGAAGTCTATTCTAAAGTCTAACTCACCGCGAGGAGAGTTGTAATAGGTTGAATCAGGAAAATTCCTGGCCAGTTTCTCCTATATACATCCATTATACTCAATGAAACAATATGTTCTTGTAGTTGTAAAGTTAATGATAGTGAAATTATCAAAGGCTCATTTCTATAAAGGTTCCGAGTTCTTCTTGATTATGTCAAAAAAAAATCTAATCATTATTGTTGGACTGATGTCTATAAAGAGATAATTAAATTATGACCCTTTTGTTTTTCTGTCATGGGGATTTAGACTTCTGTTCTTTGTAGATATTCAAGTTTGGCTTTCGCTAACCAAATGTTTGCACTGTTTCAAAGAAAGATTATTTCTGCACCTGCTTGATACATGCTGCTTTGCTAATGGGTAAGTTTCGTCAAAGAGATCATTGTTCATAAAAACCATGAATCTGATGTTATCTACTGCTGGAGATGATCTTGGATGTCAATGCAAATCTGTGTTATCTTTGAGCTGATTTTAGAACAATAAAAATCAAATGAAGTTTATACCGTAGATGTGTAACACTTGACAATTTGGTGACACTCTGGCAATTGTACTCTAGAATTTAGATGTGCACTTCTGCTACCTTTTTCTTTTCGTTTCTTGTCTTTTCTTTTGTGTCAAGATCTTTTCTGCATTAGTTTCTCTTGGTGCATCATTTTAAGAGTTTATTTTACATTGGTGCACCATTCTTTGAATTTCAAGCATTCTGTCACCTTGCCGGTGGAAAATCCATATTTTCTTCGTTATAGAGTGTTTTCCTCTTGCAACAGTTCTCTCATTTTGGTTACCTTTTGTTATTATTGTACAACTTGGAAAGCCAAATCACTGAATGCAAGTTTGAACAATGGCCTGGTATGTGAAATTGGATCTTTTGTCTTTTTTTGTTTTACTGCTTGAATCTGAGGATGACACTAAGTTTATGCTTTTGTAAGTCTCATTCTATTCCTTATTATTATTCATTGTAAAGACTACAATTGTATGCTTTTACATAGATGGTCTCGACAAACTAACTTGGTGCTGGCGCTTCTTGATACCATTATGGTGTACTCTGTATAGGCCACCTAAACCATGTATGGCTGTTTCGGATTCAGCAATCAGTTTTCTTTTCGAGGATGTGTGAACACTTTGAGTGTTGATAGCAAGATCGTGGGATCATATACTGTCCCAACCACTTGTCATTTGCAAAAAAATCTGTTTTCTTTTGTTTCCGATATCCTTTTCTCATTGCTGTAATTAAATTAAACTATGTTCATCTTTATATGCAATGGATATTTTGCTTACTTGGCACAATTTGCCTATCTGGTGCTATAATTGTTTCCTTTTATTTCTTATTTATATCTCAGCATATCAGACACACTTTTGTCTGATAAATGAGCATTAAAGTTTACTATGATCTTGTTCACTATGCACATGAACTGCAAGCACACATGCTATCTAATAGAGTCAGTTGACATTGTTAATGTTTGTGGTTGAACAAGGTAAATCGATTATTATTAATGATCCAATAAGGGATAGTCTTAGATTTTATTAAAAACAATGTTTTTTATTTAACTAGAGATATTATTTTATACAGAGTTATATGATGGAAAAAGATTTGTCTTTCACCATGAATAGTTGAGACATCATGGCTTCTTCTTCTTGTTGCCAATGGATTCTGGTAAAGAATGAGCCTTGTGATGTTTGTCAATCAAGATGCCTCTGGAGCAGTTCATTATCGAATACTCGTGTTTTCTGCCCTTAAAATAGTTCTACACTGTTTCATGGATGCGTCCTGAGATATTTCCATTCATTACAAGATACTTGGTTACCACAGTGATAACCTGTTGCATGGATTTCTTTGCCCAAATGGGGAGTCATCCTTACCAAGTTATTTGGCAGGCACATTACTTTTGACTATTCCCTCATATTTTTACTGTTAAGAGTGATTGGCATCAACTTTCAGTTGATGGGTGTGTGGAATTCATTGTTTTTTTATGCTTTTTTTGAAAAGAATTCACTGCCTTCTTTAGTGTTATTTGGTCTTCATGAATAAAAATTGTAGCTGAAGCTTCAAGTTGCAATTTTCCTTTTATCTGACAGCAACCAACAGGTCAAAGCACTCACTCAAAAATGATATGCAATGACCCACCTCTGTGGCCTTCCTGAATCTCAGGTTGTTGAAATAGAAGTTGGTTTCCTCCAAAACAAAAATGAGATGATGAATCCATTGGATTCATATCTGAATATTTATGTGTATCATGGATGAATGTCTTCTGATGCCATGTATTCTTAATTTTATTATTCCTCTGTTTGATAGTGTTGTTCTTCAACTTCTCCTGAGTGAGTTCAGATTTATTCAACTATGCACTACAGAGGTAACTCTCACCTATAATATAATTCCTATCAAAACAATATATTATGAGATTGCTAACAGACTTTCAAACCTCAATTTTGTAAGTTGATACAGACTAGTATTGGATTGAGATTTAAATCCTTGATTGGTAGGCCAAATTGGAATCAGAAAAAGATTTTCAGAATTAACAATGACAACTATAAATTTGGTAGCAGCTTGAAGTCAAAGTTTGGCCTGTTCAAAAAAGACATCCAGAGTTGAAGTCTGAGATATGTGGTCCTCTTTGTGGTCCATCCCTGTCTTTCTGGTGGAGGTTTGACTAGGAAAACAGATGATACTTGTTTCCACCAAGTCGAAACATTTGTCGCTTGATAATTAATGATAATAATGAGAAGTTGCATTACAGATTACCAATCTCTTGAAACTACACAAAGAGAGTGTGTATGGAGTCAACAACAACAACCAAACATATCCAACAAATCAGTGCCCAAACACATTCGTTCAATTTTTTTTTCCATCTGATTTTAGAATCAATAATAATTAAATTATCAAATATACTACTTCTATACTTAAAACATTAAAACATTACTCTAACGATGATGTATCGATGCACTTATTTAAGTGTCAAAGGTTTAAAACATTATGGATATTTTACATCTAAAATAATGGTCTGGTAACAATAATCAAAGTACTTGCATGACTCTATGTAGTTTGTAGCTGATTCTTTGTTAGTTGATGTTTTCTATCTTTTGGTTATGGAGAAAATTTGTTCCCTTTTTTTAACTTCTCTATGGATTAGTTTCGCTTTTCTTTTATTAAGTGGTATTACATCATTCTTGCTCATGTGGTGTAAATTATCTTGAAGCTGCATTTAGAATGTTTGCAGTAAGATCAGCATCATATAATTCTCAAATCATTGGTCTGGCTTATAGGGAAATCAAGACGGCGATCACATGCATAATAAAAGAACATAAAAAAATAAAATTCTTAATTTTTCAAAAGATGTGTTCGTTGTGTGCAAAATTTATTAAATTTAAAATTATATATATGAAATATTGTGTTACCTAAGAAAATCATATATCCTTTAATCCCTACAGATCTCTAGGAGAGGATGAAGGAGATCAAGCGTCCTTTTCTCTAACGGTGATCCATACAGCAAGTTTACGATGATGCTCCTTAAAACTCCAAGTCTACTACTATCTGAAGAGGAGAAGGAAAGGAGAATATGAGAGGCAACCAAAAAAGGCTCTAGCCTATGAACCATTGATTCCTTCCTATTTATAGAGATCCCCTATCTACTTAACCCTAATGGATCCTGCCCTATTGAGTATTGGATCTTCATCCAACTATCCAAGCCTCTTAGATTTGTGGATCTCTATCCAATAATCTCTCATTGACTCTTATTAGATCTCATCCATAGGATCTAATAATTCAGGGGTTTATTAGATATCCAATAAGATAGGGGCTCTAACGGATACCTCATATCCGAACCTCTACTCATCGCAACACCTACAATATGTGTGTGACCCTCTAGGCCCAATATCGAGTTGGCCGTGCATCATACTTGTTAGAACTCCTTTTGGCTTAGTGAATTATTATCTCTATAATAATTCACTCGACTCATCGACTACGGACGTACTATGTCATTACGTCGTAGTCCCCAGACGATATAGGGGAATCCAATCCATTCTACTTGTTTTCCTTAGTTACCATATACCTATAGTCCTTCATCCATCTAATATCCTAGAAATCGTATATCGGGCATGGTGCTGTCAGACTCATATGGTTTCTACTCGAGTCTCGCTCTAATCGGATTCTCCCTAAGAACTCTTTCTCGCTTAATCTGAATGACCCCGGCCATGGATTTATCTAAGCAAGAACACATGGGATATTCCTCTTATGACACCGAGAGTGGATGATCCTTTATTGACACTCAATAGTCCTCGTAAGGTTAGCTACCACTCTCGATGATCGGTTATGCTAGATCTAGAATCTCCAAACCTATAAGTCTGATATCAAAGAGTAGAGTACTCATACAGGACATCCTTGGTATCTCAAGTCTAAGGACTAGATACACCATTGGGACTAAAGAATCATTGTTTAACAATGAGGCATTATCAATCATCTAGTATTCCGTAAGCGGATCAATTAGTGAACTCATTCTCCAATTAGCACCTGTACTGTATCCCTAGTGTCCCCACACGAGCAACTATGAAACCAGCTACATCCATCATATGGCCATGTATACAACACATCAGTATGTCCTTTTATCTCGATGTCTTTCTTGAGTATCTTATGACTGAGATTATTTAGGATCTATGTTTAAAGGCGAATCGATCTCATTATCGTGATCTCATCACAATCTGATTCCCATTGCACAAATTCATGCACATACCAATATATTCAAGTAACATGCAATATAAAGTGATAAAATATGAATTAAAAATAATAAGCAAAAAGATTGTGTGTCAAGTCACATGTGTCATCACTCACGTGATTGGCTTACAAGGCACCTATGACTAGCAATCTCCCACTTGACTTAAAGTCAATCATCTATGTATCTGATCCCCATAAAACCCCTGTGATGCTCAAAGACAATCTGAGACAACGGCTTTATTAGTGGATTTGTGATGTTATCTTCGGATGGAACTCTTTCCACTACTATATCTCATCGGGTCACGATCTCTCTAATAAGTTGGAACCTCCTCAGAATACTTCTGATGAGACCCGAGTTCCCTTATTTGAGCAATCGCCCCATTATTATCATAATATAAGGGAATCGACTCCTCGCTACTGGGCACGACTCCTATATCTATGATGAACTTCTTTATCCAGACTCCTTCCTTTGCTGCCTCTGCTGCAGCAACGTACCCTACCTTTGTGATCGATTCAACAATAGTATCTTGCTTAGAACTCTTCCAGTATACTACTCTTCCATTCAAGGTGTACACATATCCCGAATTCGACTTGTTATCATCGATATCGGACTAGAAACTCGAGTCCATATAGCCTTCAACCTTGAGGCCACTACCTTCATATACTAGTAAAAGATCCTTAGTCATTCTCAAGTTCTTAAGGATACACTTTACTGCTTTCCAATGCTCCAAGCTTGGATTCGCCTGATATCTACTCGTGACAGTCAAAGTATATGCTATATCAGGCCCGGTACATAGCATGACATACATGATAGACCCTATCACTAAGACATAGTATATCCTATCCATGTTTGCCCTTTCTTCAAGAGTCTTTAGGGACATACTCCTAGAAAGCGAAATTCCATGTCTTATTGGTATGAGACCTCTCTTGAAATTTTTCATACCAAACCTTTTGACAATGGTATCTATGTACCTGGATTGGGACAAGCTAAGCATCCTCTTGGATTTATCTCTATAGATCTGAAATTTCTAAGATATAGGATGCTTCCTCTAAGTCCTTCATGGAGAAGTGTTTATATAACTAAGCATTTACTATGGATATCATTCGTACATTATTCCCAATGATTAGGGTGTCATCCACATATAATACCAAGAAGGTGATAGTGCTCTCACTTACATTCCTGTACACACAAAGCTCATCTTCATTCTTAATGAAGTTATAAGATCTGATTGTCTCATCAAATCTTATATTCCAACTTCGGAAAGCTTGCTTTAGTCTATGAATGGACCTATGCAACCTATATACCTTATCTAGATAGTCCTTAGACATGAATCCCTCATATTGTATCATATATACCTCCTCCTCAAGGTTGCCATTGAGGAACGCGATTTTCACGTCTATCTATCAGATCTCATAATCATAGTATGATGTAATAGCTAATAGAATTCGGATGGATTTTAGCATAGCTATGGGTGAGAAGGTTTTGTCATAGTCAACACCTTACCTTTGACGATACCCCTTAGTCACTAGCCTTGCTTTATAGGTCTCTACCTTTCCATCTACTCCAATCTTCTTTTTAAAGATCCACTTGCAACCGATGGGTACAATACCCTTGGGTGCATCAACTAGGTTCCAAACCTTGTTAGAGTATATGAAATCCATCTCAGAATTCATGACTTCTTGCCACTTCCCGAAGTCTATACTCCTAATAACCTCCTCGTAGGTCTAAGGATCAATATCCTCAACATCTTCTCCTTTAATATATCCCACATATCTCTCAAAAGGATGAGATACTTTGTCGGACTTACGTAAAGTTAAAACTTGTGTGCTAGGTACCTGAACAGACTCGGGTTGCTAAGTGGTGCTTGAGCTAGGTTCTCCAACCCTACTCAACTCTATCAAGCTCCCATTGTCTCCGCCAAGAATATGTTCCTCCTCAAGGAACACCGCTCTCTTAGCTACAAAAACCTTTTAGTCCTCGGGATGATAGAAAGAATACCCACAAGTTTCCTTGGGGTATCCCACGAACTTGTACCGCTTCATCCTTGATTCTAACTTATCAATGTTATATTTTTTAACATGGGTAGGATAGCCCAAAATCTTAACAACATTAAGATTAGGCTTTTTCCCTTTCCATATCTCATATGGTGTAAACACTACTGATTTATTGGAATTATGTTCAGAAGATAGGCTACAATCTCTGGGGTATATCCCCAAAATGAGATGAGTAGGTCAGCAAAACTCATCATGGATCGTACCATGTCTAACAATGTACGATTCCTCCTTTCAAATACACCATTGAGCTGAGGTGTATAAGAAGGTATCCATTGGGATAGAATCTCATAGTCCTTAAGGAACTGTGTGAACTCTATACTCAAGTACTCATCTGCTCGATTTGATTGAAGAGTTTTAATACTTTTTCCAATCTGATTCTCTACTTCATTCTTATAGTCTCTGAATTTCTAAAAGACCTCAGACTTATACTTCATCAAGTACATATGTCCATACCTTGAGAAATCATCAATAAAGGTAATGAAGTAGAAGTAACCACCAATAGAATGAGTTGATATGGGTCTAATTACATCACTATGTATGAGTTCCAACAGCTCAGTGACTCTCTCTCTAATTCCACTAAATGAAGAGTTTGTTAGTTTTTCACGAAGGCAAGGCTCGCAAGTTGCATATAACTCATAGTCGAATGGATCTAGATATACATCCTTTATCAAATTTTGAATTCTTTCCTTATGGATGTGACCTAGCCTATAATGTCACAAGTATGCATTGTTCACCTTATCTCGTTTCCTCTTGGACACACTTACATTCATGATATGTGAAGCAGTGTCTAGCATAAATAAATGATTATACAATGTTCCTCTCCTGAATCTCCAAGGCTTTGCCAGAATCTATAACAAATTACAGATGTGAAAGCAATACCGGTATCCAATACCAATGCACTATCACAAAAATTTGACAACTAAAGATTAATTATGAATGTACTTAAAGCTTCTCTAAGCTTTTATTTTGCCCTCTCTACAAGGTACTCTTTATAGTTCCTCTTCCAATGCCCATCTTTGTCGTAGTGGAAGCACTGGCCTTTGTCCTTTGTATTAGGAACAAGTCGGCACTAAGAGGGGGGGGGATTGAATTAGTGTGGTGGTAAAAACGTTGATTTCAGAAAATATTCATTCGTTGAAAACCGCTCGGAAAGATGTTAACTTAAAAACACTTTCGTAAGCGTATAATGAGGAAGTAGAGCAGTGAGCAAGTTAAATGATTTGTAGCAAAGGTAAATAGCAATAATAAAAATACAAACCAAGTTTTATAGTGGTTCGGTCGTTGTGACCTACATCTACTTCTGATTCTTCTTTCGTCGAGGCCACCGGCATCCACTAGAGATCTTCCTTCAATGGGTGAAGATCAACTACCATTTTACACCCCTCTTCTCCTTTTTATAGGTTTAGGAGACAACCTTTTACAAGCACTCACTCCTCTCTAAATAGAATTTTAAACTTAGAATTAGATTAGGGTATCTCTCAAGTGATTACTACAGCATTTTCCAACTTTTAAACTCTCTGTGCTTGTATATGTTAACCAGGGATGAGAGGGGTATTTATAAGCCTCAAGTGAATTCAAACTTGGAGCCTAAAAATGTCTCATCCAGGGTCCTCTGGGTACTGGCGGTACCACCGCCTGTGCTGGGCGGTACCACCGCCTGATAGTCTCTCGGAGATTGTGTCTAGGCGGTACCATCGCCTTACATAGTCTTGTAGACTGTGCCACAACGGTTTCACTTATTGGGTTATTGTTTGGGCCTTTTACTTAGCCCAACATAGCCCAAACTTGGGCCTAATTGGCCTCTAATTGAGTTGGCCCAATTCCAACCCAATTATGTGCTAACTACAAATTTTGAAGGTATACACTAAGCTAAATAAGTCCGTAAGTCTAGGTTTCTTCCGGCGATCATCCGGTGAACTTCCGACGATCTCTCGGTAATGTTCCGGCGGACTCCCAGCAAGCTCTTGGACTTCACGACGATCTTCTTGGTGAGTTTCGACGAGCTTCTTTGGCAAGCTCCTAGACTTCTTGGTCAATTCCAGCAGAACTTCGATGAACGTTTGAACTTCTGACGAACTCTCGAACTCAAAACGAAATCTTACTCTTGACTTCGGGACTTCATTTTGCTTTATGCCTTGATCGCTATCATAGTTAATCCTGCACACTTGAAACTCACTTTGATCTAGATAATTATTACAAAGCTTGAATCAAGTGTTATCCAGCATGTCATTGGTTTATCGACGCTTCGTCCGATTCTTCGGTGCATCATCCTTTCTTATGGTCTATTACCCAATCAGTCAGTTGACCTCCACAACTCCGATTCCCTTAGCGTAATTTTCGCTCTTATTAGCCCGATGCCCGAACCTATGGCCCGAAGCATTCTATTGATACGTCGACCGATCCTTCGACTCGACGTCCAATCTTCTGATATGTTTTTCTCTAACCCAATATGATTCTGTTAGGATCGAAGCGGCACTAAGAGGGGGGGGTGAATTAGTGCAGCGGATTAAAACGTTGATTTCGACAATTTTTTCTTACGATAAGAACGAAACTTGAAAAGTTTAACTTGAAAGCGTATTCTTAAAGTTGCGCAGCAAGGGTAATAAGGAACTAAAGCAGTAAGAAGATTTGCAGTAATGTAAATGATAATAATGAAATGCAAACCAGAGATTACGCCGATTTAGAGTGGTTCGGTCAAATGACCTACATCCACTTGCGAGGCCCCTCTTCGATGAGGCTCCCACCTTCCACTAGCAAATCTCTTGAAAGGGAAGGGTAAATACCCCTCTTACAACTCTTTACAAGCGGTTCACTCTCTTACAAATTTTTAGCAAAAATGAAGGAGGTGAACACTAGCAAAATGAAAACAAGATTAGCTAGGACTTTTCTAATGCCTTTCTCTCAAACACTTGCTGCTCAAAAAGTTGTTCTCTCAGCTGAGATTTGAGGGGTATTTATAGGCCTCAAGAGGATTCAAATTTGGGCTTCAAAATTTGAATTCTCTTTGGGTTCCCGCTGCTGGAGGTGCCACCGCCCAGCCAGGAGGTGTCACCGCCCAGCTCTCGGGTGCTGGGCGGTGCCACCGCCTAGGCCAAATCAGCTCACTGGTTGGGCTCCAAATTTGGCCCAAACCAGTCCGAACTCGGGCCCAATTGGCTCCTACTTGGGTTATAGGATTAACACCTAATCCTAACCCTAATTAACGTGCTAACTACGAGTTTAAAGACATTTTCTAAGCTATTACAAAGTCCGTAAGTCAAGACTTCTTCCGGCGAGCTTCCGGCGAACTTCCGACGGTCTTCCGATAAACTCTCGAAAACCATTCTGCGGACTCCCGGCAAGCTCCTAGACTTCACGATTTGATCTTGGCGAGTTCCAACGAGCTTCTTCGGCAAGCTCCGATCTTTCTCGGTGAGCTCCGCGAACTTCCAACGAACCTTCCGGCGAGCTTCCGAAAAACCCTTCGGCAAGCTCCCTACTCATTCTCGGCTAGTTCCGACAGCATTCCCGACGAAACTTCGGACTTCCGTCGAACTCTCGAACTCGCAACAAATCCTTCACACTTGACTCCAACACTTTGTTTCGCTTTATGTCTTCATCGTTATCATAGTTAATCCTGCACACACAAACCAAAACTCAACTCCGATCTAGACAATTATTACAACGCGAATTGACATTCTGTTGCCCGGCACGTCATTGGTTGGCGCTTCGTCCGATTCTTCGGCGCATCATCCTCTCTTGCGGCTTGTTGCCCAATCGGCGGTTGACCTCCGCAACGCCGATATCCTTGGCACAGTTCGCTCTCCTTGGCCCGATGCCCGACGTCCGAAGCGTTCAGCCATCCAATATCCTAACGTGATCTCTTCCAGCGCAACGTCAATTCCTCCTGCGTCAACTGTCTAAACCTGATCGAGTAGACCTGCATCACTCAAAATGCAGTTAAACATCTAAACACAATCAATTAGTTTCATCATCAAAATCTGATATTCAACAATCTCCCCCTTTTTGATGATGACAACTAATTGATGACTAACGGAGTTAACCTTAATTCCCGGAGTTTAAACAAACTCCCCCTATCAATATGCCATATTGATAGAAACTTGAATTCAAACAGAATTCAAGTCATTGCAATATTCATCATGAATACTTGCAACACATCATCATGAACATATGCATAAAACTTATGCATCATATGTCATGTCATCAACATACTTCTCCCCCTTTGTCATCAACAAAAAGGAGAAGTACCACAATCAAGTGTTTGTTATATGGGTTCAACTTATTGCATGAAAAACATAATATCAAGTTTTATCATCATGCAATCTAACGATTAAAGATGTGTAAGTTTAACATGCTTGGTCTTCTTGAGATAGCTATTGATTGCTTCTCTTTAGACTTTAAGATAGCAATTTTTACACTATGCAAGTTTTACTACATACAAGCTAGTAAAAAAAAAATTACGAAAGCAAATACAAGATAGCTTTCTTGTGTAAGCTCATGATTCTTGCTTCTTATTGCAATGTGCAAGTTGCAAGTTTTGCTTCTTTTGCAATGTGTAAGTTTTCAAATTTTGCATCTTGAGCGAGCAATATTTCTCCCCTTTTGTCATTATCAAAAAGAAAAGAAGAATACAGTTTTGTTGTTCTTTTTCCTTTTACAACGATTTCAAAATCATGACAAAGGATGAATAATCAAGTTATGAATGTCAAGACAATTTTTTATCATGAATATTTTATCATTGCATGCATCATTATCATAAGTTGAAGTATTACATGCATATTTTCGAAAACCTTATATTTCATTCATGCACGATATTGAATAAATCGATCGACATTATGAGGATATCATACATGATACTAAAATTTTTAACTATTTGTCAACATTTTGATCATGATACCAAATATTCATCATTTAGAGTATTCATGATACAAAACATTAAATCAATATTTATAATACATCATTTTAGCGACAACTCATAGTATTTTAAATCATGATTTACATCATATGTAATACATCACATCATAATTAGAAAGCACAAGTATTGCATGCATCATTGCAAATCATAAATGTTTCATGATGGTATAAATTTTGTCAAATTATATCCTACCATGCATGATCAAAACTTCTCCCCGTTTTATCATTGAAAATAAGAAAGAAGTAGGGAAGAGCATAAAAGTGTAAAATATTTCAATCATTTCAAGGCATTTATATCATAGATATAAAGAAATCATATCATCAAAGATAAAACCATTTGAATACTAAAAGACATGATTCATTTTATCAAATCTCTTCCTTTTATAAATAACAAAAATTGTAGGTGTACAAAGAAGAGATTGTGATTAAAAAAGAATCTCAAGTAGTAAATCCAAGAAATCAAGATCATAATTTAAATACAAACTCATTCAAATTCAAATCGTCAAATTCATCAAAATCTCAACATTACTTTCAAGAGATTCAAAATGATATACATAGATTTATCATAATAATCATCAAGATCAATAAGATAGAGAAAAATAAAATTTCAAGGAAAAAATATTTTTCTCTTTTTAGTTGTTTCAATTCATATGATTTTATTTCATTTATGCCAAATAAAAACATATATCATGTTTAAAACCGAAAGTGTAAGATTTATTACAACAAATATCAATAAGGCACTTCCATTATAGTAAAAATCAATAATCCGTAATTTGCAAGATTCATCATGCATAATTTTAAAATTTATTAAGCATGATCATTATGCATGACACTAAAACATGGTTTCAAAATGTTTAATATTTTCATTGCATAATTTCATCATTATGCATCATCATATTTTCAAATTCGAACATGCACAATTTCAAAACTATATCTTTTATTTTTCATGCATGATACAAATAACTCAATCATCAATATCGGCATATCATACATGATATTCAAGCATTCATGATAAATCATTTTGGCAACATGATCATAGCTATTCAAATGATAGTATCTAAATGTCAAAATTCATTACATCCTATCATTCATGATCATTAACTTCTTATTTGAATTTCATGTATTATTTCGTTTCATCACATAAGGAATATCAAGAAGAGTTATTGGGTGATGAGATAAATATTTCATGAGTATAAGGAATTGCATAAAAATCATATCATGAAAAGATAATAATAGAAGACACGTTTTGTTTTGAAAAATCTCCTCTTAAATAATCAAGGAAAAATCTTAGGAGATCATGATATAGATAAAATTCATTCAATCTTAATTCAAGTATATAAAATTTCTCAATTCATTATGAATCATAAAAAGAATTGTGGTTCCGAAATATCACGATTCATTTAGGAAAATTTTCTCTTTAGTGCACGATAAGAAGAAATATAGCAATGATACCAATCATAATTCATTTGGATAATAGATGCTAAAAAGGAACATTGAGGATACAAGATCTTGATTTTTATAGAGTAAATCTCAAGTTATAAATCTCGAAAAATCAAGATAAAGCTCATTCAAATTCAAATCATCAAATCAAAAATTGTTTTCAAGATATTCATAAAAAGATGATAAAATAGATTCATCAAACCAAGAATTTTCAAGAAAAATACTTTTATCTATTTAGTTGTTTCATATAAGTATGCCTTTGTCCTTTTTGTGCCAAAAAATATATATATATATATCATCAATCATTTAGGATCGAAAAATAAATTTCTTCATAACAACCATCAAGATCATTATGTATAACTTTTAAAATCTCATGCATAAAATGGTATTAAAACATTTAATATTTTCATTCCATCATTTTGCATTTTTTATTGAACATAATTTTGAATGATTCTTATAGATAACTAAAACTTCTTTAGTTTTAATTTATGTGATTGACTTTATATTAGCATGCTCAAGTTTTGTTCTTATGTCAAAAACATACATCATGTTTGAAAACCAAAGACAAGGTTTAAAAAAAATATCATCAAGCCTTCCATATAAAGACCATGCATCATCATTGAAAGTTAATATGGAAATCATCAAAATACACATTCTTGCTTCTCAAGCACATATATATGATTATTTAAATCTAACATTTTATTCTATTAACATAAAACATACAATTTTCAAGAAAAAAATAATTATTCAAAAGAAAAGAGAAAATGTATCATGGAAAACATCAAGTAATTTCAAAATAATTCAAGAGAGTTGAGTTACTTACCTTGTAGTCGAAGCTCGTCAAAGCCCAATTCGTCGTTTCACCTTTGGAAGTTCTTGATTCATCCTTGGGTGTCTTCCTTTTCTTTGGCCTCTTCCTCCGTTTAAGTTCATTGTTTATTTTAGATTTTTGTTTAATAAACTTATTAAGATTTAGTGTTCGAAGTTCAAGTTCATCATTGTCCTCATCACTTGAGTCATCGCTCAAGTGGTATTCATTTGTCTGGAGTTCCAAATCCTTCCTGTTCTTTGGAAGGTGATACAAGTGTTCATTGTGTTCATCATGTGCATTGCGCACCATTTCATATATCATCAATGAGCCGATAAGTTCTTCAAGTGGAAAAATATTTAAATCTTTTGTTTCTTGTATTGCCGTTACTTTTGATTCCCAAGCTTTAGAAAGTGATCGTAAAACTTTACTAACAAGTTCAAAATTCGAGAAACATTTGCCAAGAGCTTGTAAACCATTGACGACATCCGTAAAACGAGTGTACATGTCAACAATGGTTTCGCTCGGCTTCATTCGAAAAAGCTCGAAATCATATATTAAAATGTTAACTTTCGAGTCTTTGACTCTACTAGTTCCCTCGTGCGTGATTTCAAGTGTTCGCCAAATATCAAAAGCCGTTTCGCACGTTGAAATCTGATTGAACTCATTTTTGTCCAAAGCACAAAATAAGGCATTCATAGCCTTTGCGTTTAAAGAAAACATCTTCTTCTCCAAATCATTCCAATGGTTCATTGGAAGAGAAGACATTTCAAATCCATTTTCGACTATGTGCCATAAATTCAAATCCAAAGAAAGTAAGAAAACTCTCATTTGAGTTTTCCAATAAGTGTAGTCCGTCCCATTGAAAAAGGGAGGACAAATGAGAGAGTGACCCTCTTGAAAGCCATAAAGAGCCATTTCTATTTGGGTGTTAAACCAAAGTAGAAAACCGTGGCTCTGATACCAATTGTTAGGATCGAAGCGGCACTAAGAGGGGGGGGTGAATTAGTGCAGCGGATTAAAACGTTGATTTCGACAAATTTTTCTTACGATAAGAACGAAACTTGAAAAGTTTAACTTGAAAGCGTATTCTTAAAGTTGCGCAGCAAGGGTAATAAGGAACTAAAGCAGTAAGAAGATTTGCAGTAATGTAAATGACAATAATGAAATGCAAACCAGAGATTACGCCGATTTAGAGTGGTTCGGTCAAATGACCTACATCCACTTGCGAGGCCCCTCTTCGATGAGGCTCCCACCTTCCACTAGCAAATCTCTTGAAAGGGAAGGGTAAATACCCCTCTTACAACTCTTTACAAGCGGTTCACTCTCTTACAAATTTTTAGCAAAAATGAAGGAGGTGAACACTAGCAAAATGAAAACAAGATTAGCTAGGACTTTTCTAATGCCTTTCTCTCAAACACTTGCTGCTCAAAAAGTTGTTCTCTCAGCTGAGATTTGAGGGATATTTATAGGCCTCAAGAGGATTCAAATTTGGGCTTCAAAATTTGAATTCTCTTTGGGTTCCCGCTGCTGGAGGTGCCACCGCCCAGCCAGGAGGTGTCACCGCCCAGCTCTCGGGTGCTGGGCGGTGCCACCGCCTAGGCCAAATCAGCTCACTGGTTGGGCTCCAAATTTGGCCCAAACTAGTCCGAACTCGGGCCCAATTGGCTCCTACTTGGGTTATAGGATTAACACCTAATCCTAACCCTAATTAACGTGCTAACTACGAGTTTAAAGACATTTTCTAAGCTATTACAAAGTCCGTAAGTCAAGACTTCTTCCGGCGAGCTTCCGGCGAACTTCCGACGGTCTTCCGATAAACTCTCGAAAACCATTCTGCGGACTCCCGGCAAGCTCCTAGACTTCACGATTTGATCTTGGCGAGTTCCAACGAGCTTCTTCGGCAAGCTCCGATCTTTCTCGGTGAGCTCCGCGAACTTCCAACGAACCTTCTGGCGAGCTTCCGAAAAACCCTTCGGCAAGCTCCCTACTCATTCTCGGCTAGTTCCGACAGCATTCCCGACGAAACTTCGGACTTCCGTCGAACTCTCGAACTCGCAACAAATCCTTCACACTTGACTCCAACACTTTGTTTCGCTTTATGTCTTCATCGTTATCATAGTTAATCCTGCACACACAAACCAAAACTCAACTCCGATCTAGACAATTATTACAACGCGAATTGACATTCTGTTGCCCGGCACGTCATTGGTTGGCGCTTCGTCCGATTCTTCGGCGCATCATCCTCTCTTGCGGCTTGTTGCCCAATCGGCGGTTGACCTCCGCAACGCCGATATCCTTGGCACAGTTCGCTCTCCTTGGCCCGATGCCCGACGTCCGAAGCGTTCAGCCATCCAATATCCTAACGTGATCTCTTCCAGCGCAACGTCAATTCCTCCTGCGTCAACTGTCTAAACCTGATCGAGTAGACCTGCATCACTCAAAATGCAGTTAAACATCTAAACACAATCAATTAGTTTCATCATCAAAATCTGATATTCAACAATCTCCCCCTTTTTGATGATGACAACTAATTGATGACTAACGGAGTTAACCTTAATTCCCGGAGTTTAAACAAACTCCCCCTATCAATATGCCATATTGATAGAAACTTGAATTCAAACAGAATTCAAGTCATTGCAATATTCATCATGAATACTTGCAACACATCATCATGAACATATGCATAAAACTTATGCATCATATGTCATGTCATCAACATACTTCTCCCCCTTTGTCATCAACAAAAAGGAGAAGTACCACAATCAAGTGTTTGTTATATGGGTTCAACTTATTGCATGAAAAACATAATATCAAGTTTTATCATCATGCAATCTAACGATTAAAGATGTGTAAGTTTAACATGCTTGGTCTTCTTGAGATAGCTATTGATTGCTTCTCTTTAGACTTTAAGATAGCAATTTTTACACTATGCAAGTTTTACTACATACAAGCTAGTAAAAAAAAAATTACGAAAGCAAATACAAGATAGCTTTCTTGTGTAAGCTCATGATTCTTGCTTCTTATTGCAATGTGCAAGTTGCAAGTTTTGCTTCTTTTGCAATGTGTAAGTTTTCAAATTTTGCATCTTGAGCGAGCAATATTTCTCCCCTTTTGTCATTATCAAAAAGAAAAGAAGAATACAGTTTTGTTGTTCTTTTTCCTTTTACAACGATTTCAAAATCATGACAAAGGATGAATAATCAAGTTATGAATGTCAAGACAATTTTTTATCATGAATATTTTATCATTGCATGCATCATTATCATAAGTTGAAGTATTACATGCATATTTTCGAAAACCTTATATTTCATTCATGCACGATATTGAATAAATCGATCGACATTATGAGGATATCATACATGATACTAAAATTTTTAACTATTTGTCAACATTTTGATCATGATACCAAATATTCATCATTTAGAGTATTCATGATACAAAACATTAAATCAATATTTATAATACATCATTTTAGCGACAACTCATAGTATTTTAAATCATGATTTACATCATATGTAATACATCACATCATAATTAGAAAGCACAAGTATTGCATGCATCATTGCAAATCATAAATGTTTCATGATGGTATAAATTTTGTCAAATTATATCCTACCATGCATGATCAAAACTTCTCCCCGTTTTATCATTGAAAACAAGAAAGAAGTAGGGAAGAGCATAAAAGTGTAAAATATTTCAATCATTTCAAGGCATTTATATCATAGATATAAAGAAATCATATCATCAAAGATAAAACCATTTGAATACTAAAAGACGTGATTCATTTTATCAAATCTCTTCCTTTTATAAATAACAAAAATTGTAGGTGTACAAAGAAGAGATTGTGATTAAAAAAGAATCTCAAGTAGTAAATCCAAGAAATCAAGATCATAATTTAAATACAAACTCATTCAAATTCAAATCGTCAAATTCATCAAAATCTCAACATTACTTTCAAGAGATTCAAAATGATATACATAGATTTATCATAATAATCATCAAGATCAATAACATAGAGAAAAATAAAATTTCAAGGAAAAAATATTTTTCTCTTTTTAGTTGTTTCAATTCATATGATTTTATTTCATTTATGCCAAATAAAAACATATATCATGTTTAAAACCGAAAGTGTAAGATTTATTACAACAAATATCAATAAGGCACTTCCATTATAGTAAAAATCAATAATCCGTAATTTGCAAGATTCATCATGCATAATTTTAAAATTTATTAAGCATGATCATTATGCATGACACTAAAACATGGTTTCAAAATGTTTAATATTTTCATTGCATAATTTCATCATTATGCATCATCATATTTTCAAATTCGAACATGCACAATTTCAAAACTATATCTTTTATTTTTCATGCATGATACAAATAACTCAATCATCAATATCGGCATATCATACATGATATTCAAGCATTCATGATAAATCATTTTGGCAACATGATCATAGCTATTCAAATGATAGTATCTAAATGTCAAAATTCATTACATCCTATCATTCATGATCATTAACTTCTTATTTGAATTTCATGCATTATTTCGTTTCATCACATAAGGAATATCAAGAAGAGTTATTGGGTGATGAGATAAATATTTCATGAGTATAAGGAATTGCATAAAAATCATATCATGAAAAGATAATAATAGAAGACACGTTTTGTTTTGAAAAATCTCCTCTTAAATAATCAAGGAAAAATCTTAGGAGATCATGATATAGATAAAATTCATTCAATCTTAATTCAAGTATATAAAATTTCTCAATTCATTATGAATCATAAAAAGAATTGTGGTTCCGAAATATCACGATTCATTTAGGAAAATTTTCTCTTTAGTGCACGATAAGAAGAAATATAGCAATGATACCAATCATAATTCATTTGGATAATAGATGCTAAAAAGGAACATTGAGGATACAAGATCTTGATTTTTATAGAGTAAATCTCAAGTTATAAATCTCGAAAAATCAAGATAAAGCTCATTCAAATTCAAATCATCAAATCAAAAATTGTTTTCAAGATATTCATAAAATGATGATAAAATAGATTCATCAAACCAAGAATTTTCAAGAAAAATACTTTTATCTATTTAGTTGTTTCATATAAGTATGCCTTTGTCCTTTTTGTGCCAAAAAATATATATATATATATCATCAATCATTTAGGATCGAAAAATAAATTTCTTCATAACAACCATCAAGATCATTATGTATAACTTTTAAAATCTCATGCATAAAATGGTATTAAAACATTTAATATTTTCATTCCATCATTTTGCATTTTTTATTGAACATAATTTTGAATGATTCTTATAGATAACTAAAACTTCTTTAGTTTTAATTTATGTGATTGACTTTATATTAGCATGCTCAAGTTTTGTTCTTATGTCAAAAACATACATCATGTTTGAAAACCAAAGACAAGGTTTAAAAAAAATATCATCAAGCCTTCCATATAAAGACCATGCATCATCATTGAAAGTTAATATGGAAATCATCAAAATACACATTCTTGCTTCTCAAGCACATATATATGATTATTTAAATCTAACATTTTATTCTATTAACATAAAACATACAATTTTCAAGAAAAAAATAATTATTCAAAAGAAAAGAGAAAATGTATCATGGAAAACATCAAGTAATTTCAAAATAATTCAAGAGAGTTGAGTTACTTACCTTGTAGTCGAAGCTCGTCAAAGCCCAATTCGTCGTTTCACCTTTGGAAGTTCTTGATTCATCCTTGGGTGTCTTCCTTTTCTTTGGCCTCTTCCTCCGTTTAAGTTCATTGTTTATTTTAGATTTTTGTTTAATAAACTTATTAAGATTTAGTGTTCGAAGTTCAAGTTCATCATTGTCCTCATCACTTGAGTCATCGCTCAAGTGGTATTCATTTGTCTGGAGTTCCAAATCCTTCCTGTTCTTTGGAAGGTGGTACAAGTGTTCATTGTGTTCATCATGTGCATTGCGCACCATTTCATATATCATCAATGAGCCGATAAGTTCTTCAAGTGGAAAAATATTTAAATCTTTTGTTTCTTGTATTGCCATTACTTTTGATTCCCAAGCTTTAGAAAGTGATCGTAAAACTTTACTAACAAGTTCAAAATTCGAGAAACATTTGCCAAGAGCTTGTAAACCATTGACGACATCCGTAAAACGAGTGTACATGTCAACAATGGTTTCGCTCGGCTTCATTCGAAAAAGCTCGAAATCATATATTAAAATGTTAACTTTCGAGTCTTTGACTCTACTAGTTCCCTCGTGCGTGATTTCAAGTATTCGCCAAATATCAAAAGCCGTTTCGCACGTTGAAATCCGATTGAACTCATTTTTGTCCAAAGCACAAAATAAGGCATTCATAGCCTTTGCGTTTAAAGAAAACATCTTCTTCTCCAAATCATTCCAATGGTTCATTGGAAGAGAAGACATTTCAAATCCATTTTCGACTATGTGCCATAAATTCAAATCCAAAGAAAGTAAGAAAACTCTCATTCGAGTTTTCCAATAAGTGTAGTCCGTCCCATTGAAAAAGGGAGGACGAATGAGAGAGTGACCCTCTTGAAAGCCATAAAGAGCCATTTCTATTTGGGTGTTAAACCAAAGTAGAAAACCGTGGCTCTGATACCAATTGTTAGGATCGAAGCGGCACTAAGAGGGGGGTTGAATTAGTGCAGCGGATTAAAACGTTGATTTCGACAAATTTTTCTTACGATAAGAACGGAACTTGAAAAGTTTAATTTGAAAGCGTATTCTTAAAGTTGCGCAGCAAGGGTAATAAGGAACTAAAGCAGTAAGAAGATTTGCAGTAATGTAAATGACAATAATGAAATGCAAACCAGAGATTATGCCGATTTAGAGTGGTTCGGTCAAATGACCTACATCCACTTGCGAGGCCCCTCTTTGATGAGGCTCCCACCTTCCACTAGCAAATATCTTGAAAGGGAAGGGTAAATACCCCTCTTACAACTCTTTACAAGCGGTTCACTCTCTTACAAATTTTTAGCAAGAATGAAGGAGGTGAACACTAGCAAAATGAAAACAAGATTAGCTAGGACTTTTCTAATGCCTTTCTCTCAAACACTTGCTGCTCAAAAAGTTGTTCTCTCAGTTGAGATTTGAGGGGTATTTATAGGCCTCAAGAGGATTCAAATTTGGGCTTCAAAATTTGAATTCTCTTTGGGTTCCCGCTGTTGGAGGTGCCACCGCCCAGCCAAGCGGTGCCACCGCCCAGCGCTCGGGTGCTGGGCGGTGCCACCGCCCAGCCAGGAGGTGTCACCGCCTAGCTCTCGGGTGCTGGGCGGTGCCACCGCTTAGCCTAGGCGGTGCCACCGCCTAGGCCAAATCAGCTCACTGGTTGGGCTCCAAATTTGGCCCAAACCAGTCCGAACTCGGGCCCAATTGGCCCCTACTTGGGTTATAGGATTAACACCTAATCCTAACCCTAATTAACGTGCTAACTACGAATTTAAAGACATTTTCTAAGCTATTACAAAGTTCGTAAGTCAAGACTTCTTCCGGCGAGCTTCCGGCGAACTTCCGACGGCCTTCCGATAAACTCTCGAAAACCATTCTGCGGACTCCCGGCAAGCTCCTAGACTTCACGATTTGATCTTGGCGAGTTCCAACGAGCTTCTTCGGCAAGCTCCGATCTTTCTCGGTGAGCTCCGCGAACTTCCAACGAACCTTCCGGCGAGCTTCCGAAAAACCCTTCGGCAAGCTCCCTACTCATTCTCGGCTAGTTCCGACAGCATTCCCGACGAAACTTCGGACTTCCGTCGAACTCTCAAACTCGCAACAAATCCTTCACACTTGACTCCAGCACTTTGTTTCGCTTTATGTCTTCATCGTTATCATAGTTAATCCTGCACACACAAACCAAAACTCAACTCCGATCTAGACAATTATTACAACGCGAATTGACATTCTGTTGCCCGGCACATCATTGGTTGGCGCTTTGTCCGATTCTTCGGCGCATCATCCTCTCTTGCGGCTTGTTTCCCAATCGGCGGTTGACCTCCGCAACGCCGATATCCTTGGCACAGTTTCGCTCTCCTTGGCCCGATGCCCGACGTCCGAAGCGTTCAGCCATCCAATACCCTAACGTGATCTCTTCCAGCGCAACGTCAATTCCTCCTGCGTCAACTGTCTAAACCTGATCGAGTAGACCTGCATCACTCAAAATGCAGTTAAACATCTAAACACAATCAATTAGTTTCATCATCAAAATCTGATATTCAACAGATTCTTCCTGCTTTAATTGTCTCTCCTTAATCGAAGCTTCTTGCATCACTCAACACGTAGATCAACTCATAAACACCATCAATTGGTTTCATCATCAAAATCCAAGATTCAACAATCTTTCCCTTTTTGATGATGACAACAATGAAGTTAACCTTAACTCCCCGTATCATTGTGCCATATTGATAGAACTCTTAAATTCAAATTGAATTCAAGTCAAAACAAATTTAATCAAGAATATTTATAACATATCATCATAAAATCATACATAAACAAATTTATAATACATCATTTCATATTCTATGCATGATCATTATCATAACTTCTCCCCCTTTGTCATCAACAAAAAGGAGAAGTGCAATTAGCAAGTGTTTAGACATAATTTTAAATCATTACATAATAAACATAATCTCAAGTTTTATCATTATGCAAGCTAGTAATTTTCTTTCTTCTCATTTGAGAAGTGTAATTTTTTTTTGCTTCCTTGACAAAGTTTAAGCTAGCAATAATTGAGATGTTCAAGAAAGCAACTTTTGCTTCTTGAAATATACAAGTTAGCAATCTTTGCTTCTCTTTTGAGATGAACAAGCTAGCATATTTTTATATTTTCTTGACTTGTGCAAGCTAGCAAATTTAGTAAGTTTTATATAATTTTGGAACATGCAAGCTAACAAATTTTACACATACGAAGGTTGGCAAAATTTTGCATCTTTTGAGATGAACAAGTTTTTTGCTTCTCTTTATGATGTGCAAATTAGTAACTTTTTACTTTTTCTTGAAGGATGCAAGCTAGCAGATTTTATCTCCCCCTTTGTCATTGTCAAAAAGAAGGGAAGAATATAATTTTATAATTTATTATCCCTTTACAATAATTTTCAAAGCATGAAAAAGATAAATAATAAATTAACATCAATATTTCAATCATTATCAACTCTAAAATTCGAGAAATTAAGATTATGATCCGAAAAATATATAAGAAGAATTTATGTATTTGAGAGCTCTAACATGTCTAAGTTTATCATTCATGCTAGCTTGGTTCTCTTGAGATGCTAGCTATTTTCTTTCCCCCTTTTGTCATTATAAACAAGAAAGAAGAAGGGTAGAACATAATTATGTAAATGTTGAAGTCATCACAAAAATACAAATGTGTCATATGAAAAATCATGACATAAAAGATATTAATATCAAATTATGAATGCCACAAGACATGATTTATTTAACAAATCTCTTCTTTTATAAACGTCACAAAGAAACATAGGAGATTAAATAATATAATATTTTGATTCATGCATAAGAAATCTCAAGTTATAAATCTCAAAAAATCAAGATAAAGCTCATTCAAATTTAAATCGTCAAATCAAAATCATTTTCAATAGATTCATTAAAAAAAATCTCCTTTTTAAAAAATCGATAAAGTAGAGAAATTTTTTTTAAGGAGAAAGCTTTTCTTTTTTAGTGTTTCAATTCATATGATTGATTTCATATAAACCTAAATTTTTATGTCAAATAAAAACAAGCATCAACGTTTAAAGCGAAAAAGAACTTTCATTATGGCAAAGATTGATAATCCATAAATCACAAGAATCATCATGCATAATTTTGAAAGATAAACTCATTAAGCATGATATCAAACCTCTTAGCATTTTCATTAAAACATCAAGCATGGTTTCATTGAACATAAGGCATCTTCAATCAAAACCGAAAAGCAATACAGAAATCAATAGAATACACATTATTACTTCTTAAACACATACATACGATTAATCTTACTATGTATACAAGCATCATTTTATTATATTTTCATAAAACATGCAATTGTCATGATCATTTTTTTAATAGCTAGAAAAAGAAGCATAATATATTTTTTATAATTTTTTATTTTTTATTTTACTAACTAATTTAAAATAACTCATGAAAAGCATCATGTAATCTCGAAATAAAGTAAAGAGATTTTGGTTACCTTGTCATTAAAAGCCATTAAGGCATAGTTTGCCACATCGTCTTTGTTAGTTTGTTCTTCATCTTCGGATGAACTTGATTCGTCCCGAGCCACCTTAAGTGTTTTCTTCTTTTTTTATAGCTTCTTCTTTTTAGGTTCATTTTTGTTCTTTGATTCTTATTTTAAAAAATTTTAAGTTTTATAGTCAAAAGTTCAAAGTTATCATCACTTGAGCTTTCGCTCGAGTGGTCTTCATTTGTTCTAAGTGTCAAATCCTTCCTGTTCTTCGGAAGGTTGTTCTCTAGTTCTTCATAAGAGTCGCAAGTCATCTCATAGGTCAATAACAACCCGATAAGTTCTTCGAGTAGGAAATTATTCAAATCCTTTGCCTCTTGAATGACCGTTATTTTAGGGTCCCAACTCTTTGAAAGGGATCTCAATATTTTAATAATGAGCTCAAAATTTTAAAAACATTTGCTAAGTGCTTTTAGACTATTGACGATATCCGTAAAACGGGTGTACATGTCTTCAATAGTCTCACTTGGTTTCATTCGAAACAACTCAAAATCATGCATCAAAATATTAACTTTAGAATCTTTAACCCTACTTGTGTCTTCGTGTGTGATTTCAAGTATACGCCAAATGTCAAAAATCGTTTTGGTAATAAAAACTTGATTAAACTCATTTTTGCTCAAAGCACAAAATAGAGCATTCATAGCTCTAGCATTTAAAGAAAAAGTTTTTTTCTCCAAATCATTCCGTTCATTCATTGGAATAGAAAACTTTTGAAAATCATTTTCCACAATACTCCATAAATTTTAATCCAAAGAAAGCAAGAAAACTCTCATTTGAGTTTTCCAATATGTGTAGTATGTCTCATTAAACATGGGAGGACAAACAATAGAAAAGCCCTCTTAAAAGTCAAAAAGAGCCATTTTTCTTCGGTGTTAAACCAAATGAGAAAAACTATGGCTCTGATACCAACTGTTAGGAACGAGACGGCACTAAGAGGGGGGGGGGGTGTGAATTAGTACGACGGTAAAAACGTTGATTTCAGAAAATATTCGTTCATTGAAAACTGATTAGAAAGATGTTAACTTAAAAACACTTTCGTAAGCGTGTAATGAGGAAGTAGAGCAGTGAACAAGTTAAATGATTTGCAGCAAAGGTAAATAGCAAGAATAGAAATACAAACCAAGTTTTATAGTGGTTCGGTCATCGTGACCTACATCCACTTTTGATTCCTCTTCTGTCGAGGCCAACGGCATTTACTAGCGATTTTTCTTTAATGAGCGAATATCAATTACCCTTTTACACCCCTCTTCTCCTTATCACAGGTTTAGAAGACAACCTTTTACAAGCACTCACTTCTCTCTAAATAGAATTCTAAACTTAGAATTAGAGGAGGGGATCTCTCAAGTGATTACTACAGCGTTTTCCCACTTTTAAACTCTTTGTGCTTATAAATGTTAACCAGGGATACGAGAGATATGTATAGGCCTCAAGTGGATTCAAACTTGGAGCCTAAAAATATCTCATCCCGGGTCCTCTGAGTACTAGTAGTACTATCGCCTGTAGCACCAACACTAACACTAACATTGGACGGTACCACCACTTAACACCCTGCTACTAGGCAGTACCACCGCCTAATTTGGCGGTACCACTATTTGATAGTCTCTCAGATATTGTGCTTGGGTGGTACCACCGCCTAACATAGTCTTGGAGATTATGCCATGATGGTTTCACCTATTGAGTCACTATTTGGGCTTTTCACTTGGCCCAACACAGCCCAAACTTGGGCTCAATTGGTCCCTAATTGAGTTGACCCAATTCCAACCTAATTATATGCTAACTACAAATTTTAAGGCATACACTAAGCTAAATAAGTCTGTAAGTCTAGGTTTCTTCTGACGATCTTCCGGTGAACTTCCGACGATCTCTCGGCAATATTCCAACAGACTCTCGACAAGCTCCTAGACTTTACGACGATCTTCTTGATGAGTTCTGATGAGCTTTTTTAAGCAAGCTCCTAGACTTCTCGATCAATTCCGATAGAACTTCTGATGAACTGTCATAAACGGTCATCGCGCACTCACAACAACTTCATTCAACGAACCATTCGTCGCTTTTGTATGCTTGAACAAAGATATAACAGCCTGTTTTGCCTTGGTTTTTTTTGTTTTTGCTTGTAAAAATGCATGTTCGAATAGGTTATGATGCACAGTGTGACCGCTCACCACGTAAGGCCAAAAAGCCCCAAAATGGCTCTGTTTTCGTATGCCGCGGACTATTTTCTGTAGCCCGCTGCAACGCACAAAATGTTAGCCATCTCAGCACTCTAGAACCCCCCGGGTGGCATAGGGCTGGATGGGGCTTTAGTATATTATCGGCTTTGAAAAATCTTCACAAGTTCGCACGTTGACTTGACGGGAACTTGCCTTCGCACCCGGCACCCGGTGAGCAGTTGTTTGTGGACTTGCAACTGTTCGTTCTACCTTCTAAAGTCCTTGTTTTCCTATGTTCTCTCTTTTCTCTTGTGCATATAAGGTACTAGCTGAATTGCTTATAAAGCTTCCATCTTTGAGAGATATCGGGACTTGTCCGTCACTCGTTTTCAATCTAATCAACTTTCTATTTTATAGGTCCTTCGGGAAATGTACGAGGTTGCAACTAGGCTGAACCTTTGCGGACGCATATGTCATAAGGATGCCTTAAGACTTAGGCAATCTCATCTAAGTCAACAAAGTTGGTGCAAGGATGCCTCAAGACTTAGGCAATCCCATCTAAGTCAGAAAAGTTGGCGCAAGGGTGCATCGCGACTTAGGCAACTCAAGCTAAGTTTGCATCTTGGCCGCAAGGGTGCCTCACGACTTAGGCAATTTCAGCTAAGTCCATGACATTATGGTATCAAAGCGGGCAAGCAATTCGAGCAAGCAGCGAAGGAACTTCGCAATCTTGCCATGGCCAAGCATCGTGGCGAATTGAGCAAGGCGGGGCAAGCCGGACCTTTGCCCCAAGCAACCGTCGGTGGGTTGCAAGTACAAACTCGCTCTTATATAATTGGAGCTGCTTTGGAGGATCGTGATAGCGAAAATGATGAGCGAGAAATTGGTTACTCTCCACGAGTGGAGAAGGCGCAATTTGGAGTGCCAACCAGGAAGAAGAGCTATAAGGAGAGACTCATAGTGGCGAAAACCCACTTAGATATTCTTGAAGCGAGCTTGGAGGAACTCTACCAAGGCCAACGAAGGCTTCTTGGGGTAGAGAGCTCGCAAGAAGAAGCTGAATCCCGAATCGACAAGGTTGAAGCCCTAGTCGATCGACTGACGGATGATACTAAAGACTCCGTGCAATATTTGCACGAAGTCATGGCAGAACTCACTTCTAAAGTGACAGCACTCACAAGGGCACTAAATGCAGGAGGGAGCAACTGTCATGACCCGAGTCTGATGAGCAAACTGGCCAATAACTCCATTTTGGTCCTTCAACCATGGACCAAAATACTTAAGCCGGAGTTAACGTAGTACACTCATCAGGCCCATATAAGCTAATCATACACATTGCCCACTTTCGATGTGGGACTAATGGGATGTTACAGCAACACCCACGTTGCACCGCCACAAAACCTAAGGGCACCTGAGCCTCATTGCTATGGAGGTGCTAAGGATGCAAAAGAGCTCGAGAATTTCTTATTTGACATGGAAAAGTACTTTCAAGCTACAAGGCCTGATTCTGAAGATACCAAAGTTTCAATAGTAGCCATGTATCTGAACGGGGATGCAAAACTTGTTAGGATCGGAGCGGCACTAAGAGGGGGGGGGTGAATTAGTGCAGCGGTGAAGTGCGATAAACTTTTCACGATTTAAATACTTTTCGGAAACTTCGTACGATAAAAGCAACGTTTTCGTTTAAAACCGTTACGATTTCGTTTTAACTTGAAGAGATAAGTGAGACGGAGACAAAGCAGTATAGCATTAAAGTGCAAATGGTTTGCAGTAATATAAATGACAATAAGTAAATGCAAACCAGATATTACGCTGATTTTATAGTGGTTCGGTCAAATGACCTACATCCACTTGCGAGGCCCCTCTTCGTTGAGGCTCCCACCTTCCACTAGCAAGTCTCTTGAAATGGAAGGGTAAATACCCCTCTTACAACTCTTTACAAGCAGTTCACACTCTTACAGATTTTCGAGAAGGAATGAGGTGAACACTAGCAAATTGAAAATAAGATTAGCTAGGACTTTTCTAATGCCTTTCTCTCAAACACTTGCTGCTCAAAAAGTTGTTCTCTCAGCTGAGATTAGAGGGGTATTTATAGGCCTCAAGAGGATTCAAATTTGGGCGTCAAAATTTGAATTCTCTTTGGGTTCCCGCTGCTGGAGGTGCCACCGCCCAGCCAAGCGGTGCCACCGCCCAGCGCTCGGGTGCTGCGCGGTGCCACCGCCCAGCCAGGAGGTGTCACCGCCCAGCTCTCGGGTGCTGGGCGGTGCCACCGCCTAGGCTAAATCAGCTCACTGGTTGGGCTCCAAACTTGGCCCAAACCAGTCCGAACTCGGGTCCAATTGGCCCCTACTTGGGTTATAGGATTAACACCTAATTCTAACCCTAATTAACATGCTAACTATGAATTTAAAGACATTTTCTAAGCTATTACAAAGTCCGTAAGTCAAGACTTCTTCCGGCGAGCTTCTGGCGAACTTTCGGCGGTCTTCCGATAAACTCTCGGAAACCATTCTGCGGACTCCCGGCAAGCTCCTAGACTTCACGATTTGATCTTGGCGAGTTCCGATGAGCTTCTTCGGCAAGCTCTGATCTTTCTCGGCGAGCTCCGCGAACTTCCAACGAACCTTCCGGCGAGCTTCCGAAAAACCCTTCGGCAAGCTCCCTACTCATTCTCGGTTAGTTCTGGCAGCATTCCCGACGAACCTTCGGACTTCCGTCGAACTCTCGAACTCCCAACAAATCCTTCGCGCTTGACTCCGGCACTTTGTTTTGCTTGATGTCTTTGTCGTTATCGTAGTTAATCCTGCACACACAAGCAAACACTCTACTCCGATCTAGACAATTATTATAACGCAAATTGACATTCTGTTGCCCGGCACGTCATTGGTTGGCGCTTCATCCGATTCTTCGGTGCATCGTCCTCTCTTGCGGCTTGTTGCCCAATCGGCGGTTGACCTCCGCAACCCCGATATCCTTGGCACAATTTCGCTCTCCTTGGCCCGATGCCCGACGCCCGAAGCCTTCTGCCATCCAATATCCTGACGTGATCTCCTCCGACGCAACGTCAATTCCTCCTGCGTTAATTGTCTAATCCTGATCGAGTAGACCTGTATCACTCAAAATGTAGTCAAACATTTAAACACAATCAATTAGTTTCATCATCAAAATCCGAGATTCAACAAAACTTTGGTGGCGAAGTCGTTGGGAGGAGATCCAACAAGGTCAGTGTCAGGTGGACATATGGGAGGACTTAAAGCAGGAGTTGAGAACTCAGTTTCTACCTGAGAACACAGAGTTCATCGTAAGGAGGAAACTAAGATAACTCCGCCAAAGTACTTCCATTCAAGATTACGTGAAGTAATTTTCTGCACTAATGCTGGACATATAGGACATGTCCGAGAAAGATAAACTATTCAGCTTCCTCGATGGTTTGAAGCCATGGGCTCAACAAGAACTGAATCGAAGGAATGTCACCAATGTGATCGGGGCAATTGCTACTATGGAAAGGCTCACCGACTTTGTTTCCTCCGAGGACCCAGGAAAAAAGAAATAATCTTCAGGAAATCACCCTCCAAAATATTCTTAAGAAAAGGAACCAAGGGGCGAACAAAAGAAGAAGAGTTCCTACAAAGGGCCAAGCTCAAAAGGCAAGGCCCCGAAGACTAGCATATGCTTCTTGTGCAGAGGGTCGCACATGGTGAGGGAGTGCCCACATAAACAAGCACTCAATGCTTTAATGGCTTCCATCTATCCCCCCCCAAATCAGACAAGGGCAAAGCTGTCGCCCTTAGTTCAAGCAGTTCAGAATCTAGCAACGATAATAAGGAGTCACAGGATCCCCGAATGGGAGCAATGTATTTGCTAAATGCATTGTGGGGTCAAGTGGGGGAGAACATAAAGGCAAAGCCATTGAAAGCAAGGAGTAGTGAGCTGATGTACGTGGACATTAAGCTCAATGGCTAAACAACCCGTGCAATGGTGGACACGGGAGCTACCCACAACTTTATTACCGATCAAAAAGCAGAGCGACTTGGGCTGATCTTGGAGAAGAACCCAAGTCGAATGAAGGCGGTGAACTCGGAGGCCAAGCGAATCTCCGGGTTGGCAAAGGGAGTTCCCATCAAGATCGGAACATGGAGCAAGAGCACAAAATAATGGTGGTGCCACTAGACGACTTCCAAGTGATTCTTGGAATGGAATTCATGCATACGACGAAGTTAATGCCAATGTTATTCCTAAACTTCCTATGTATGATGGGAGGTGACGACCCCTGTGTAGTTCCCGTCTCTTAGAGAGCAACTAGGGAACCCTAACAGATATCAGCATTACAACTAAAGAAAGGGGTACAAAAAGAGAAATTAATATTCGTGACTGCTATAAAGCTAGAGCCACTCGATAAGAAAGCCATTCATGAACTTGTTGTGGTGGCAAACGTCCTGAAGGAGCTCACAGATGTTATGACACCCGAGTTGTCGAAGACTCTACTGCCACGTAGAGACGTGGATCATCACATCGAGCTGGAGCCATGAGTGAAGCCTCTAACGAGACCACCCTACCGCATGCCTCCTCCAGAGTTGGAGCTCAGAAAGTAGTTAGATGAACTGCTAAGCGGTGGTCTCATCCACAATTCTAAAGCACTATTCGGAGCTCCAATTCTCTTCCAAAAAAAACAAGATGGGAGCCTCCGGCTATGTGTCGATTACTGAGTCCTCAATAAAGTGACGGTGAAGAACAAGTATCCCATCCCACTCATCGCAGACTTATTCGATCAATTGGGTAAAGCCAAGTATTTCTCTAAACTCAACCTCCGGTCGGGGTACTAGCAGGTACACATTGCTGAAGACGATAAAACGAAGACTACCTGTGTGACCAGGTATTGAGTGTTTGAGTTCTTAGTGATAACTTTCGGCTTAACCGATGCTACTTTGCTCAAACGGATATCCTATTCTTGGGGTATCGAATCAGTGATAGCTCCATTCGAATGGACAAATCGAAGATGCAAGCTGTTACAGAATGACGAACTCCAAATAAGGTACCAAAGTTGAGATCCTTCCTTGGTTTCGTCAACTACTATCGATGCTTCATAGTAGGGTATTCGAAGCGTGCAACTCTACAAACAGACTTGCTGAAGAAGGAGCAGCCTCATAGGTGGTCTGATAAATGTGAAGCTGCATTCCAAAATCTGAAGGTTGCTATGTTGGAAGAACCGGTGCTCAAATTATCGGACTATGGGGAGCCCTTCGAAGTCCATACAAATGCTTCAGACTTCGCTATTGGGGGAGTACTCATGCAGGAGGGTCATCTGGTGGCCTACGAGAGCCGCATGCTCAACGAGACTAAGCGGCGGTATCCGGTGCATGAGAAGAAGATGACAGTGGTGGTCCACTGTCTACGAGTTTGGCGACACTACCTTCTTGGATCGCGATTTGTGTTGAGGACAGACAACATCGCTTTGAGCTATTTCCAAACTCAAAAGAAACTCTCCCCAAAGTAAGCACGATGGTAGGACTTCCTCGCAGAGTTTGATATGGCAATAGAGTATAAGCCCGGAAAGGCAAATGTCGTGGTCGATACATTGAGTCGGAAAGTAGAGCGTGTGAATGTCGTACAATTGGAGGGCAGAGGCCAAGCAAGTCAGTTGCACTCCAACTTCCTTTCCAAGATCAGGGATGGATTGTACAGTGATCCCCAGGCAGTAACCCTGATGCAGCCCAAGAGGGACTCATTTATACAAAAAGGAATAGGGTTAATATTCCTCAAGTGGACAATTTGAGGCGTGAACTCTTAAGAGAGTGTCACGATTCCCTTTGGGCTAGACACCCTGGCATTCACAGAACCTTGGCTCTTGTGAAGAGGGCCTTCTACTAATCGAAGATGGGGACTAATGTGGAGTAATATGTTCGAACATGCCTCACTTGCCAATAAGACAAGGTGGCGTAGTGGAAGTACGTGGGACTTTTGGAGTCGTTGCCCATACAAGAAAGGCCATGGGAGAGTATTTCTTTGGACTTTATATCAAGCTTACCTGTAGTAGGGGGACTCGGATCGATACTCGTGGTGGTCGATCGATTTTCAAAGTATACAACTTTTATTGCTGCACCCCTACACTGTTCAGCAAAGGAGGCAACCAAGCCGATGATGAAGAATATGGTGAAGTATTGGGGAGTCTCGCATAATATTATTAGTGATCGAGATGCTCGGCTCCTGGGACGACTCTGGATCGAGCTATTCAAATTGTTGAGGTCTAAGTTATACTTCTCCACAAGCCTTCACCCCCAGATAGATGGCCAAACCGAAAGAATAAACTCGCTCCTAGAGCAATATCTTTGGCACTACGTGAGTGCCAACCAACGAGATTGGATGATGCTATTGGACATTGCCCAATTCTCCTACAACTTACAGTGGAGCTCTACGTCCAACAAGAGCCCCTTTAAGATTATTACAGGTCAACAACCGTCGACTCCTCACACATTGGCTATCGAATATACTGGGAGTAGTCCGTCAACATATCACTTTGCAAAAGAATGGCACCGAAATACAGATATTGCGTGGGCTTACTTGGAGAATTCGGCCAAAAAGATGAAGAAGTTGGTCGACTTGGGAAGGTGACCGCAAGAGTTCAAAGTCGACGATTTGGTGTTGGTGAAGCTCCAACTAGCATCACTCCAATTCTTTAGGAATAAAGTACACAAAGGATTGGTGCACAAGTATAAAGGGCCCTTCCCAATTATCAATAGGGTGGGCAATATCTCCTACAGGTTGTAGCTGTTGGCGTGGCTCAAAATTCACAATGTTTTTCATGCCAGCAACTTGAAAGCCTACCACTCATATTCGCAAGATACTTCCCGAAGTGTTCCAACTCAACTACCCCCCACTAGAGCCTCCTACAAGAAGTGGGTTGAAACCATTCTGGTGAATTGTAAGATAAAGCTACCCAATGGAGTTGAGCAGACCGAGTACTCGGTGAAGTGATGAAAGCTTCCCCGAACTAAAGCCAGTTGGGAGCCCGAAAACGCCCTACGACATGAAGAAGCAATCATCAACAACTACCAACAAGCATCGATAAGGGCATTGACAGTTTAAGTGGGGAGAATGTCATGAACGATCATCGTGCACTCACAACAACTTTGTTTAATGAACCATTCGTCGCTATTGCATGCTTGAACAGAGACATGGCAACATGTTTTACCTTGGTTTTATATTTTTTTTCTTGTAAAAATATATGTTTGAATAGGTTACAGCGCACAGTGCGACGCTCACTGCACCGGGCCAAAAAGCGCCAAAATGGCTCCGTTTTTGCATGTCGCGGGCTGTTTTCTATAGCTCGCTACAGCGCACGAAATGTCAGCCATCTTAGCACCTTAGAACCCTCCAGGTAGCATAGGGCTAGATGGGGCTTCCGTATATTGTCGAGCGTTGAAAAATCTTCACAAGTTCACACATTGACTTGACGGGAACTTGCCTTCGCGCTCGACACCCGGTGAATAGTTATTTGTGGACTTGCAACTGTTTGTTCTACCTTATAAAGTCTTTGTCTTCCTCCTTTCTCTCTTTTCTCCTATACACACAAGGTGCTTGCTCAATTGCTTGTAAAGCTTCCCTCTTTGCAAGACGTCAGGACTTATCTGTCGCTCATTTTCAATCTAATCAACTTTTGATTTTATAGGTCCTTCGGGACCTGTACGAAATTACAACTAGGTTGAACCTTTGTGGATGCATATGTCACAAAGATGCCTCAAGACTTAGGCAATCCTAGCTAAGTTCGAGAAGTTGGTGCAAGGGTGCATTTCAACTTAGGCAACTTAAGCTAAGTTCGCGTCTTGGCCGCAAGAGTGCCTCACGACTTAGGCAATTCCAGCTAAGTCCATGACAGAAGGTTCGGACTTAGCTCGAACTCTCGAACTCCCAACGAAATCTCGTTCTGGACTCTAGGACTTCATTTTGCTTTATGCCTTGATCGCTATCATAGTTAATCCTGCACACTTGAAACCCACTTCGATCTAGACAATTATTACAAAGCTTGAATCAAGTGTCGTCCGGCATGTCATTGGTTTATCGACACTTCATCTGATTCTTCGACGCATCATCCTCTCTTGTGGCCTATTGCCTAATTGGTCAGTTGACCTCCGCAACTCCGATTTCCTTAGCGTAAGTTTTGCTCTTCTTAGCCCGATGCTCGAACCCATGGTCCGAAGCCTTCTGCCGATATGTCGACTGATCTTTTGGCTCGATGTCCAATCTTCTGACATGTTTTTTTCTGGCCCAACATGATTCTTCCTGTTTTAATTATCTCTCCCTGATCAAAGCTTCCTGCGTTACTCAAAATGCAGATCAAATCATAAACACTATCAATTTGTTTCATCATCAAAATCTGAGATTCAATACTTTGTCGAGTCTTTCTTAGCAACATTTGCTTTACTTGGTCTACCCTTGCTCTTGTCCTTCTTAAGGGACTTTTCTGCTTTCCTTTTCTTTTTGGTCTCACCAGTATAGATAACTGGCTTCTCTTTCTTGATAGTGCTCTCTGCCTCTCTCAATATATTAAGAAGCTTAAGGAGAGTCACCTCAAGCTTGTTCAAATTAAAATTCATTATGAACTGCGAAAAGGAATCTAGTAGGGACTGAAGCACAAGATCCACACATAGGTTATCCTCTATGACCATTCATAGACCTATGAGTTTCTCTATCCACTCAATCATCTTTAGGACATAGTTTTGAACCGGTGTCCCCTCAGTCATCCTAGCGCGGAAGAGGCTCTTAGATATCTTATATCACTAAGTCCTTCCCTGTTCCTTAAATAGTTTGTGGACATGTAGGAGAATGGATCTGGTATCCATCTTTTCATGTTGTCTTTGTAACACTTAGCAAGAGTGAAGTCATCTATATACTTCATATAGTGAGCGATCTCATTCTCGCTTGCCCCTTTCACGGGCATAAGCATCACTGTATTAAGGATGTACGCAATTTTCTTCGCCATGAGAACAATTCTCAAGTTACGAAGCCAATCCATATAATTCGGACTAGTGAGGCGGTTGACATCAAGTATATCACATAAGAGATTTGAAAGCGATATATTTATGAAAATAATGATACAATAGAAATAAAGAACATGCAGATTTTATAAAAAAATAAACAATTAAGATATGAACTTCTATTTTAATATACTCCCACTATTTTACTAGTGAGTCATGCGACACCCTTAGCACATGAAACGGAAGTCTCCGATAGACTTCTAGTGAGGATCGGGATCTAATCAATGTCTTAGTGTAACCTCGAGGGACTTGACCAATCACACTAAGCTCAAAATGTAGACAACTCTTGTCGATCACAACTCCTTATGATTCTCGTCATGTTCTGCCTCCGAATCATCATGATCTCGAGAGATTCGACTAACCATAATATTCGATTAGGTCAATACCATCTTTATAAGATGAGTCTGATTCAATGATATGCCCTCGAGGGACTCGACCAAGCATACCATGTCCTCAGGTCACCGGTGATATCTCTATGTCATAGCCAAGATAGCGAATCGCGATATAGGTGAGCCTCGAGGGACTCGACTAACTCAACCTACATCAAGAATCAGTCTCTACCTATAACGATGGAAGGTCACGTGGGTCAATCTAATTGCATCATGTTTACCGACTTAATATTATTCAGAGAGGAGATTTTGATTTGGCCTCCTAATGTAATATGTCACACACATACATATTTAATATATATCTACATCGCATGCAAATATATATATATATATATATATATGTATATATATATATATATATATATATATATATATATATATATATGTATGTATATATATATATATATATATATATATATATATATATATATATGTATGTATATATATATATGTATGTATATATATATATATATATGTATATATATATATATGTATGTATATATATATATATATGTATGTATATGTATGTATATATATATATATATGTATGTATATGTATATATATATATATATATAATAGGTGTATAAGCAATCACACATCACATGAGCAATCACACTAAATGATCATGGACCACAGCCTAATGTGATCAGGCCCGAGCTAGTAAGCCTAGTCACTCACATCAAGATCTATATATGTAGTGGTGCATCTCCATGCCCTATGATCGTCCATCTCGTCCTCGTCGGTTCCATCAACAACTTGACGTATCTCCATGCATCGCGATCGTCCATCTCAACATCGTGAGTCCTGCTATCACTTCCATGCTCCCGCTGTGCCTCCTCGTGTGATTACAACTTAATCATAGGCACATAGGCCCGACAATAAACGAGAAATGAAATGGAGGCTCGTAGGCCCCAATAATAATAATCATAGGTACACACATCATACGATCCATGATCATCCGTCCACATATCATACATCACATGTAAATATTATTATATAGGACTACTAGATAATAATAATAATAATAATAATCAATTAAACTTTTTAATTAATTAATATTTTATACAATCAGGGACATGTAAGGAATTTTTTTGAATTCTGAGAGGTATTTTCATAATTTAGACAAAGGATAGAACTTAGAATTTCTGAAATTCTGAGAGGCAAAACTATCTTTTGCTTAGAAAACCCTAACCCTCTTCTCTTCTCCCCTATTGTGTTGTCGTCGCCGCCACCCTACCGTCGCCGACCACTTCAAGGGGCGGGGGACATCGTCCTTGCCCGCGAGCGTTATGCTTGCGAGCACTGCCACCCCCATGTTTGCAGCGCCTGCAGGCGCAGCTGCCACACGGCGCTTCGAGTGCTGCCCACCCTTACAGGCAGGCCACCCGTGAGGTTGCCCGCCCTTGCAGGCAAGTCGCCTGTGCGGTTACCTGCCTACGGGTTGTAGGCTGTTGGCCGCAAGTGGCCGGTTGCTGCCCGCTGGCCACCTATACGCAAGTGGCTAGGCCTCAACCAAAGGCTGCAAGCAGCCATTGGCCAACCTGCAAGGGCAGCAACAGTTGCTACCCTCTCTCACCTTTTGCGTCAACAATTTTGACGACAAAAGTCTTCCTAAAACACAATACACGTAGTTCAAAACTAATTTATCGCACAAACAACTTGGCTCTGATACCACTGTAGGGAAATCTAGGCAGCGACATCACATGCACAGCGGAAGAACATAAAAAATAAAATCCTTAATTTCCCAAAAGATGTGTTCGTCGTCGTATGAAGATTGGTATGCAAAAACCACGAAACTTAAAATTACATATATAAAAGATTGTATTACCTAAGGAGATCATATATCTCTTAATCCCAACAGATCTCTAAGAGAGGGTGAAGGAGGTCAAGCGTCCTCATCTCTAGCGGTGATCCACACAGTAAGGTTACGATGATGCTCCTCAAAATACCAAGCTTGCTATCTGAGAAGGAGAGGGGAGGAGAATAGGAGAGGCAACCCAAAAACGCTCTAACCTATAAACCATTGATTCCTTCCTATTTATAGAAGTTCATTGTCAACTTGACCCTAATGGATCCTACCCAATTGGGTATTAGATCTTCATTTAACTATCCAAGCCTCTTAGATTAGTGGATCTCTATCCAATAATCTCCCATTGGCTCTTATTGAATCTCATCCATAGGATCTAATAATTCAATGGCTTATTAGATATTCAATAAGATAGGAGCTCCGACGGATATCTCATATCTGAACCTTTACTCATCACAACGCCTACCATATGTGTGTGACCCTCTAGTTCCAATATCAAGCTGATCGTGAGTCATACCTATCAGAACTCCTTCTAGCTCAATAAATTATCTCCATAATAATTCACTCGACTCATCGACTGCGAACGTAATATGCCACTACGTCGTAATCCCCAGACAATACAGGGGAATCCAATCCATTGGACCTATCTGTTCTTAGTTACTCTGTACCTATAGTCCCTCAGCTATCTAATATCTCAAATACCGTATACTAGATATGGTATTGTTAGACTCATACAGTTTCTATTTAAATCTCCCTCAAATCGGATTCTCCCGAAGAACGCTTTCTCTCTCAATCCGAATAACCTTGCCTAGGGATTTGCCTAAGCAAGAACATTGCCTAAGCAAGAACACATAAGATATTCCTCTCATGACACCGAGAGCGGATGATCCTCTATCGACACTCAATAACCCTCGTAAGGTTAGTCGTCACTCTTGATAACTGATTATACTATATCTAGAACTTCCAAATATATAAGTCTAGTATTAAAGAGTGGTGTACTCATATAGGACATTCTTGGTGTCTCAAGTCTAAGGACCAGATATATCACTGGAACTACGGAATCACTGTCTGACAATGAGGTATTATCAACCATCTAGCATTCCGTAAGCGAATCAATCAGTGAACTCATTCTCCAATGAATTGTATCCCTAATGTCCCCACATGAGCAACTATGATACCAACTACATTTATCATATGGACGGATATATAGCATACTAATCTATCCGATTATCTCGATGTCCTTCTCGAGTAACTTATGACCGGAATTATTTAGGATATGTGTTTAAAGACGAATCGGTCTCATTATCGTGATCTCATTGATTCTCATTGCACAAATCTATGACCATCACAATATATTAAAACAACAAACAATATAAAATAATAAAATATCAAATAATAATAATAATAAGTAAAAAGATTACGTATCAAGTCACACATGTCATCGGAACACTAGGTTAGTTCCTACTCAAAACTATGCAATTGATGTTTATCCTCTTTAAATCACATCTTCACACAGGTGCAATGAAGATGCCCATCTAGAGAGTTAGAATAATAGTTCAGGGATTCAAGATGCAATCCATTTCCGATAAATAATTCAATGGATCTTACTGTTCTATCGAGGAGGGTGCCAAAAGAACAATGGTTTCCCTGCAATGGTTTTGTATCCTTTGGTTCATGATGTTAGCCTATAATTCAGCAATTACAATTCAGCTAATCTGATACAGCAGCCAGAATAGCTCCCGTTCATGATGTTAGCCAATCATTCAGCAATTACAATTCTACTAATCTGATATAGCAGCCAGAATAGCTCCCACTGATAAGTTGTCAGACTAATTTCTTTGGCCAACACCTACAAGATAAGGTACATAAAGGTGAAACATGAGTTAATAACCTTGTTTGGCAGTAAATTGTGCAGACAAGATTCACATAAAAAGGTGCCAAACATAAACCTCAACTCACTGGTCATATTTGAGAACCTAAAGGAACAAAGAGGAGAAAATTCTTGGACCTTGCCATTCAACTTATCTTTTATTTGTTGACAAGATGAATAATACCATTATATACAACGGCATGATATCCTCATTCAAGTACAATATTTCCAAATCCAAAAGAGATCATGATATGTGAACTCCATTATTTCACCCTCCTCAATCTTGAACATTATAGGGGGACAAATGACATGTTCTTTCTCTTAAACAAAACAGATCATACAATATAACACAAGCAAAAGAAGATACAAGTGCTACATTGACAAAAGGAATCATACTTCAAACTGAATCAACCCCTTCCACCTGCTGCTGCTGAGCAAGATATCGTTCTCTTCTTTCTTTCTGAAAATAAAAAAGGAAGGGAACTGGAAAAAATGCTCATTCGAAAGAAGAAAATGCATAGAAGCCAAATAGCAAGGAAAAAGAGTATTACCCATTCATCAATAACCAGTCCTTCTCCAACAATCCGAGGACCTGTGTCTTCAGGGAGCTTCTTGCGTGCCTCCAGCGCGGCCTCAGCCTCAGCCAGTTGCCTCTTCAGCTTCTCCATTTGCTTCAAAAAAGTATATTGCAATTTACACCACAAGTCATCTACTAGTCCATGATAAGAACAATTACTGTGTGTGCAATTGGCTTACAGGGCAGGGGTGATCTGGGTCCAGGAAGACAACCCTCAGAATTTGCTCTACTGCAACCTGATCTTTCTGCTCATCAAACTGTTGAACAGGTATATAACAGCAATAGCTTCACATGACATTTTGGCACAGAAACAGAAAAAGCTGATGAACATTTGCAAGTTTGACATTAAGTTAAGAAACTGACTGAAGATGCCTATTACAAAGCATCATTCTCATCGAGCACTTTTGAGAAGCTCTGGTACTCTCATAGCATTTTCAACATACTCAACAGAATTCTGAAACAAAAAGAACTTTTGGATGGACAAATAGTTCTGTGTTCTATACAAGGTTCGCAATACCGTACTGTCACGAACGGTCGTCGCGCACCCGCAACAACTCCGTTCAACGAACCGTTCGTCGCTCACACCTGCATGTACAGCTGCTTGACAGCATGTTTTCTCTTGGTTTTTGGTCATTTTGCTTGTAAATATGTAAATTCGAACAAGCTGCAGCGTTGCAAAGCGACCGCTCACCGAACCGAGCAAAACAGCCCCAAAACAGCTCCGTTTTCGCGTGCCGCGGGAGGTGAGCGGAGAACTGCCTCCGCTCACCAAAATGTCACCCATCTCAGACCCTAGGAACCCCCTGGGTGGCACAGGGCTGGATGGGGCTTCGGTTATATACCGGGCGTTGAGATCTCTTTCGCAAGTTCGCACGTGACCTTTACGGGAACTTGTCTTTGCGCCCGGGACCAGGTGAGCGGCTGTTTGTGGGCTTGCAGCTGTTCGTTCATCCTTGAAAGCCTTGTTTTTCTCCCTCTCCCTCTTTTCTCTTGTGCACACAGGGTGTTCGTCGAATTGCTTGTAAAGCTTCCCTTTTCGCGAGACTTCGGGACTTGTCCGTTGCTCGTTCTTTCGAACTAACTTCTTTCTCTTTTACATGTCCTTCGGGACCTGCGAGAGGTTACAAAGTGGGCTGATCCTTGCGGTGCAAGATCGCAAGGGCGAAGTGCGACTTAGGCAACGCAAGCTAAGTCCGCGTCTTTGCCACAAGGGTAACTCGCGACTTAGGCAACGCAAGCTAAGTTCGCGTCTTTGGCCGCAAGGGTGCCTCACGCCTTAGGCAATTCCAGCTAAGGTCGTGACATTGTGGTATCAGAGCGGGCAAGCTCTTCGATCGAACAGCGAACGAACTTCGCAACTTCGCCATGGCAAAGCATCGTGGCGAATCAAGCAAGACGGGGCAAGCCGGACCCTTGCCCCAAGCAGCCGCAGGTGGGCTGCACGTGCACACTCGCTCTCATGCTGTTGGAGCCGCTCAAGAGGAGCGCGGCAGCGAACAGGATGAGCGAGAAGTTGGCCACTCTCCGCGAGCGGAGGAAGCGCAATCTGGTGCGCTAACTGGGAAAAAGAGTCATAAGGAGAGACTCACGACGGCGGAAACCCGCCTGGATGTTCTTGAAGCGAGCATGGAGGAACTCTACCATGACCAACAAAGACTTGTTGGGGTAGAGAGCTCGCAAGAGGAAGCGGAGTCTAGAATCGACAAGGTCGAGGCCCTAGTCGACCAACTGTCGGATGACACCAAAGACTCCGTGCAACACTTACAGGATGTTGTGGCGGAACTCACTGCAAAGGTGGCTATGCTCACAAGAACACTAAATGCGGGAGGAGGCAACACCCGCGTTGCACCGCCACAAAATTTAAGGGCACCTGAGCCTCATGGATATGGAGGGGCCAGAGTTGCCAAGGAGCTCGAGAACTTTTTGTTCGACATAGAGCAATACTTCCGAGCTACGAGGCCCGATTCTGAAGATACCAAAGTTTCTATAGCAACAATGTATCTGAACGGAGATGCGAAACTTTGGTGGCGAACTCATTGGGAAGAGATCCAACAAGGTCGGTGTCGAGTCGACACATGGGAGGACTCGAAGCGGGAGTTGAGAACTCAGTTCCTACCGGAGAACACAGAGTTCGTCGCAAGAAGGAAGTTGAGACAACTCCGCCAAAGCACCACCATCCGAGACTGTGAAACAGTTTTCTGCACTAATGCTGGACATACAGGACATGTCCGAGAAGGACAAGTTGTTCAGCTTCCTCGATGGTTTGAAACCATGGGCTCAACAGGAGCTAAATCGAAGGAATGTTACCGATGTGGTCGAGGCAATTGCTGCTGCAGAAAGGCTCACCGACTTTGTTTCCTCTGAAGACCCAGCGAGAAGGAAACAATTTTCAGGCAATCGCCCTCCAAAACATTCTCGAGGGAAGGAGCTCGGGGGCGAACAAAAGAAGAAGAGCTCCCACAAAGGGCCGAACCCAAAAGGCAAAGCCTCAAAACCTGGAGGATGCTTCTTGTGCGGAGGACCGCACATGGTAAGGGAGTGCCCACAGAAACAGGCACTCAATGCTTTGACGGCTTCCATCCACCCTCCCCGATCGGACAAGGGCAAAGCTGTTGCTCTTAGTTCGAGCAGTTCAGAATCCAGCAGCAACGATGAGGAGTCGCAAGGACCCCGAATGGGAGCAATGCGTCTGTTGAATGCTATGCGGGGTCAAGTGGGGGAGGACATGAAGACGAAGGCACAAAAAGCAGGAAGTAGCGAGCTGATGTATGTGGACATTAAGCTAAATGGCCAAACGACCCGTGCAATGGTGGATACGGGCGCTACCCACAACTTCACAGCCGATCGCGAAGCATAGCGACTTGGGTTGACCTTGGAGAAGAGCCCAAGCCGAATGAAGGCGGTGAACTCGAAGGCCAGGCGAATCTGCGGGTTAACGAAGGGTGTTCCTATCAAAATCGGGACTTGGAGCGGAAACACCAACATGATGGTCGTGCCACTGGACGACTTCCAAGTTATTCTCGGAATGGAGTTTATGCACGCGGCAAAGTTGGTGCCGATGCCGTTCTTGAACTCCCTATGTATGATGGGAGGCGATGACCCCTGCGTGGTTCCCGTCTCTCGGAGAGGAACTAAGGAGCCCCAACACATTTCGGCATTACAATTGAAGAAAGGGGTGCGAAAAGGCGAGTTGACATTTGTGGCTGCTATGAAGCTAGAGCCACTCAACGAGGAGGCCATTCAAGAACCTGCTGTGGTGGCGAACGTCCTAAAAGAGTTCAAAGATGTTATGCCACCCGAGTTGCCGAAGAATCTTCCACCACGCAGAGGCGTGGATCACAGTATCGAGCTGGAGCCAGGAGTGAAGCCTCCAGCGAGACCACCCTACCGCATGCCCCCTCCAGAGTTGGCAGAACTCAGGAAGCAGTTAGGTGAACTGCTAAGCAGTGGTCTCATCCGCAGCTCTAAAGCACCTTTCGGAGCTCCAGTTCTCTTCCAGAAGAAACAAGATGGGAGCCTCCGATTATGCGTCGACTACCGAGCCCTCAACAAAGTAACAGTGAAGAACAAGTATCCCATCCCGCTCATCGCGGACTTGTTCGGCCAATTGGGCAAGGCTAAGTATTTCTCAAAACTCGACCTTCGGTCGGGGTATTGGCAGGTGCGCATTGCTGAAGGTGACGAAGCGAAGACTACCTGTGTGACCAGGTATGGAGCGTTTGAGTTCTTGGTGATGCCTTTCGGCTTAACCAACGCTCCGGCCACATTCTGTACTCTCATGAACCAGCTATTCAAGGAGTATTTGGATAAGTTCGTGGTCGTCTACCTGGATGATATCGTCGTCTACAGCCAAACGCTCGAGGAGCACGTCAAGCACCTTCGGATGATTTTCAAGGTTCTCAAGGAGAACACTTTGTTCGTGAAAAGGGAGAAATGCTACTTTGCTCAAACTGAGATCTTATTCTTGGGGCATCGAATCGGTGATGGCTCCATTCGAATGGATAAGTCGAAGGTGCCAAAGTTAAGATCCTTCCTTGGTTTCGTCAATTACTATCGACGCTTCATAGTGGGATATTCGAAGCGGGCAACCCCACTGACGGAGTTGCTGAAGAAGGAGCAGCCTTGGAAGTGGTCGGACAAATGTGAGATAGCATTCTAAGATCTGAAGGCTACTGTTCTGGAAGAACCGGTGCTCAAATTGCCGAATTATGGAGAGCCCTTTGAAGTCCATACAGATGCTTCGGACTTCGCTATTGGGGGAGTACTCATGCAGGAGGGTCATCCGGTGGCCTACGAGAGCCGCAAACTCAACGAGACCGAGTGGCGGTATCCAGTGCATGAGAAGGAGATGACAGCAGTGATCCACTGTCTACGAGTTTGGCGACACTACCTCCTCGGGTCGCGATTTGTGCTGAGGACAGACAACATCGCCCTGAGCTATTTCCAAACTCAGAAGAAGCTCTCCCCAAAGCAGGCTCGATGGCAGGACTTCCTGGCTGAATTTGATATGGCAATGGAGTACAAGCCCGGGAAGGCGAACGTCGTGGCCGATGCACTAAGTCGGAAAGTGGAAAGTGTGAATGTCGTACAACTGAAGGGCAGAGGCCAAGCAAGTCAGTTGCACTCCAACTTTCTTTCCCGAATCAGGGATGGGCTGTATAGTGATCCCCAGGCAGTTATCCTGATGCAGCTCATCAAAGAAGGCAAGGCACGACGATTTTGGGTCAAGGAGGGACTTGTTTACACAAAAGGGAATAGGGTTTATGTTCCCCGAGTAGACAATTTAAGGCGTGAGCTCTTAAAAGAGTGTCACGATTCCCTTTGGGCTGGACACCCAGGCATTCACAGAACATTGGCTCTCGTGGAGAGGGCCTTCTACTAGCCGAAAATGGGGATTGATGTGGAGGAATATGTTCGAACATGCCTTACTTGCCAACAAGACAAGGTGGAGCAGCGGAAGCCGGTGGGACTTTTGGACCCGTTGCCCGTACCAGAAAGGCCGTGGGAGAGCATTTCCTTAGACTTCATATCAAGCTTACCACCTGTAGGGGGACTCGGATCGATACTCGTAGTGGTCGATCGGTTTTCAAAGTATGCAACTTTCATTGCTGCTCCCCTACACTGTTCAGCAGAGGAGGCGGCCCAGCTGATGATGAAGAATGTAGTGAAGTATTGGGGAGTCCCGCACAATATCATTAGCGATCGAGACGCTCGGTTCCTGGGACGATTTTGGACCGAGCTGTTCAAATTGTTGGGGTCAAAGTTATACTTCTCTACAAGCCTCCACCCCTAGACGGATGGCCAGACTGAAAGGATAAATTCGCTCTTGGAGCAATATCTTCGGCACTACGTGAGTGCCAATCAACGAGATTGGGTGAAGCTGTTGGACATTGCCCAATTCTCCTACAACTTGCAGCGGAGCTCTGCATCCAACAAGAGCCCCTTCGAGATTATCACAGGACAACAACCGTCGACTCCGCACACCATGGCAATTTGGTATACTGGGAGTAGTCCATCAGCCTATCATTTCGCAAAGGAGTGGCATCGAAATGCCGATATTATGCGGGCTTACTTGGAGAAGGCGGCAAAAAGGATGAAGAAGTGGGCAGACTTGGGAAGGCGACCGCAAGAGTTCAAAGTTGGCGATTTGGTGTTGGTAAAGCTCCAACCAGCATCACTCCAATTCTTTAGGAACAGAGTCCACAAAGGATTGGTGCGCAAGTATGAAGGACCCTTCCCAATTATCAGCAGGGTAGGCAACGTCTCTTACAAGTTGCAGCTGCCAGCGTGGTTCAAAATTCACAACGTCCTTCACGCCAGCAACCTAAAAGCCTACCACTCGGATCCGCAAGATGCTTCCCGAAGTGTTCCAACTCGGCTACCTCCCATCACAGCCTCCTACGAGAAGCGAGTGGAAACCATTCTGGCGGATTGCAAGATAAAGCTACCCAACGGAGCTGAGCAAACAGAGTACTTGGTGAAGTGGCGAAAGCTTCCCCGAACTGAAGCCAGTTGGGAGCCTGAAGAAGAAGTCATCAACAACTACCAACAAGCGTCGACGAGGCCGTCGACAGTTTAAGTGGGGGAGAATGTCACGAACGGTCGTCGCGCACCCGCAATAACTCCGTTCAACGAACCGTTCGTCGCTCACACCTGCATGTATAGCTGCTTGACAGCATGTTTTCTCTTGGTTTTGGGTCATTTTGCTTGTAAATATGTAAGTTCGAACAAGCTGCAGCGTTGCAAAGCGACCGCTCACCGAACCGAGCAAAACAGCCCCAAAACAGCTCCGTTTTCACGTGCCGCGGGAGGTGAGCGGAGAACTGCCTCCGCTCACCAAAATGTCAGCCATCTCAGACCCCAGGAACCCCCTGGGTGGCACAGGGCTGGATGGGGCTTCGGTTATATACCGAGCATTGAGATCTCTTTCGCAAGTTCGTACGTGACCTTTACGGGAACTTGTCTTTGCGCCCGGGACCAGGTGAGTGGCTGTTTGTGGGCTTGCAGCTGTTCGTTCATCCTTGAAAGCCTTGTTTTTCTCCCTCTCCCTCTTTTCTCTTATGCACACAGGGTGTTCGTCGAATTGCTTGTAAAGCTTCCCTTTTCGCGAGACTTCGGGACTTGTCCGTTGCTCGTTCTTTCGAACTAACTTCTTTCTCTTTTACATGTCCTTCGGGACCTGCGAGAGGTTACAAAGTGGGCTGATCCTTGCGGAGCAAGATCGTAAGGGCGAAACGCGACTTAGGCAACGCAAGCTAAGTTCGCGTCTTTGCCACAAGGGTAACTCGCGACTTAGGCAACGCAAGCTAAGTTCGTGTCTTTGGCCGCAAGGGTGCCTCACGCCTTAGGCAATTCCAGCTAAGGTCGTGACAGTACCGTACCGGTATTTCGACCTGGGCTCGGTACCGATACGGTACGGTATACCGAGCGGTACACCTGGGTGTACCGAGTACTGTAGCACTACTACAGTGCTACAGTGCTCTCGGACCGGTAACAGTCGGTCCGCGTACCGACAACCTATCGGACCGGTACGTACCGCCCGTATCGGGCGGTACGACAGACCCTGGTTCTATACACTTGTGTGATAAAAAATGAAAATATAAAAAATATACTCAAATTGAACACACTATTCACTTATGAAATAGGTAGATGATATTTCTCATGATAAAGTTTGTAATATAAAGTCCATAAGTTTATCACATATCTGTGCACTTAAATAATTGCATTACTTCACATTGTTCACATTTATTTTTCCATGTTACACCAAGGTTTTCTGAAATATGAATTTGTTAGATAACTAGAAGGGGCTCCAAACATAGTGAATCACTAGAAAACTAAAATAGCTAATAAGTTAGTAGAGATATCCTCAATGGTGTGGAAGAGCATAGAATTTCAACATAACCATGGATGCTTTTTTTTTTCTTTATTTCAACATAACCATGCATTTGAAGCAACAGTGGAAAAAAAATTGAATGATAGAATCCTCTGGAAGAGTTGCTCTAGAAAAAGATATTCTGTATTAAACTTTTAATAGACTGGTGAAATGAGACCCAAAATGGATTAAGCCATATCCAGTTAAAACCAGCCAAACTTTCATATTTAGTGATGAGTTTATTTAGATTAAACTAAAATTTCAAGTTTTGGCAAAATGGAACACAAGCTCAGCCATAGAGAAACAGACATATGGAATCAAGCTGAAAGGAAGAGATAAAAATAGACTTACTAGCTCTGGTACATATTCCATAGGACCATTCACCTTCAAGCTAACAATCTTGAACTTAACCTTGCTCTTTTGATCCATTGGCTTTTCATTATTCTCTGGTTGCTCAACAAACTTGAAAACTGCCACCGGGGTGGAAGTTTTTTTTAAAAAGTACATCCTCGATATGAGCTGATTATTGCATCCGTTAGAGAAATCATTTAAGAATAACATAAGGAGGAAAAAAAATTTACCAGTAGCAATGATACTCTCCCCTGGGGAGAGTATACCTCCAGGAGGACGCATGAAACAGCTCTTTGGTGCAGTTGTTTGAAACTAAATCCACTTAGAATAATCAAAATTTGCCCAAGAATATTTTAGAAAAAAGTAAAAGAAACATGGAAAAAAGTAGGCCATTGTAACTTTAGTTGATATTTCAAACAGAAACATCATGCTCGATGAAAAACATAAAAAAAATATTTTAGAAGAATTAATTATTACAAAGAACATATATTAAGCTGAAGACTGTGTATTACTACTAAGAAATAAGTCAGAAAACAGGTAATAGCTAGAATAAGATGAAAGATCACACACACCTTAAATGCCACATGCGACTTGCTGGTGTTCTTAATCCTGACTGCACTTCGCACCTGTTTTCCAGGTTCATCTTCAACAAAGAAACCATATAAACTAGAAGGTTAATCACAGAACACCCCGGCATATATTCTCTGACAGGCAGCTTCTCAAAAAGAATTCTCAAACTAGAAGCAGAAGCTATATTTAATTTCATTAAACCATCACAGTTTTTGTTGGCTAAACAAGAAGACATTAGAATAACATAAGGAAAAAAAACAATACTCAAAAGCATAACACAGACAAGAAAAAAGGAGCAACCTTATTGACTAATATCCAACGGTAGAAAACCATACTACAACCTCTTTACTTGAACACATTAAAGAACCTTTTATCAGGTAATCAGGCATAAAGTTTTAGGGGAAAGAAGCAAACGTCAAAACTCAAACCTAAGCAACTGAATCATTCTGTAACAACAACCAAGGTTAACGAGAGACAGAAAAGGAAGACTAATATTACAGCAATTAATATTATAACAACAGATCATAAGAAAGTATCGAATTAGCAAATGGCTATAACAATCAGAAATTGGTTTCCCAGGAGAGAAAAAGAAAACAACTTTGCTGTAAAACTACAGAATGTAATGGTGTAATATGTCTAAATTGGATTACGATCCATAGAAAGAGACCCAAAGTTAGGGTACTTTGAGTCTCCATAACTCGCATCTGAGATAATGGATCGAAAGAACAAATCTACAAATTTAGAAGTTAATCCACCTTTTATTACCTAAATTTAAACAGTAGCCACCAAAAGAAGTACTTTTACGAGAAAGAAGGGCCCAAATCAGAAGCAAAAGCCACAATTTTTGGCCAATTCAGCCCCCAAAAAGTCTCGAGATCCGCGAACACCAAATAAAAAAGAGAAAAAGATCACTCCTTTCTAAGCTTCAAACGAGATCTAACGAAAAAAGATTGAAAAATCCGACAACAAGAACCCATAAAATAGTTACCAGAGCAAGCACTCACAAGGGAAGTAGAGCTTGGTGGGCGGATCGAGCCGAAGGCGGCGTCTGGTGGGCAGCAGCGACCTGGCAACCGACGACACCGAGGTGGCGCCGGAGCTGCGCCTTCCGGCCTGCGCCGCTGCGGCCCCTCCCTCCACCTGCCCCGTCTGGCCCTGCCCCGACGATCGGTAATGGTGGCTATGCGTCAAAATGAACGTCGACGAAGAGTTGGACGACGATCCTCCATCACCTCCGCCCCCGCCGCCGAAGAAAGGCAGCCGGCAAATCCCCCACCCCTTCCCCTCCGTCCCCGCCTTGACTTCGGCTAACGCCATGGCGAACACCTCCCAGATCGGCTACCAGACTCCTGCTCCTTATCAATCGCCGGCGGGGGACCAGATCGATGCAGTATGAATCGCGCTACCAAGGGCACGTAAAAGAAGCCACTGCGCTGGCCTCCGTAAGCTCAATGGTCTGCTTTGGAGTCCGGGAACCTTCTTGTGAGAGAGAGAGAGAGAGAGAGAGAGTCGGTGGGTGGATGGGTGAGGTGGCACGGCATAGTTATTGGTCAGCCACATCCAATCACCGCTCCTTGACTTACTCCTGTGTTTCAGTATTTTATTCAGTATTATGTGACAATTTATTTTTAAAAATAATTTATTAAAATTAGGTTGCATTGACCTAAATTCAAATTACTAAAAATTGATCTTTTTGTATTGAGAATAATTATTATGAAAATTGAAAAATAATGTAATATTTTATTATATGATATGAATGATCAAAATCCAAACCACAAAAATTAGTCTGACTGAATAGAAATTCTTTAACGGCAAGAAGCTTTTGCATGATAGATTTGTAACGATTTCTTTTCCATAACGATATAATGTACATTATTAATATTATTAGTATTATTAATGCCATGCATGATGATGTCATAAGGTCTGGTAAGAGGACCGGAGAGTGACCGAAGTCGGCGAGGGTTGTGGCCTCATTAATGGCCTGGTGGAGCCGGTTGACTTGTTAAGTCAAAGTGCCGTCATTTGCCCACTCAGGGGAAGTAACCGAATGTTTGTGGGCGGCAGCGTGGGGCGCAACCTCGTGCTGTGGACGGCCCTTGGGGCAGGGGAAGCGCTGCCATGGCCACGCGAGGAGCAACGGCATCAAGATGACTGTGTTCTCCAGGACTCTCAATTGATATGCTTGCGGCACTGCATCGATAAATATGTATGCCGTCTGTGGTCAGGTGGCGTTGGGCTTGAAGTTGTTCGAGGAAATGCGGCGCTTCATTGATAAAAATGTGCGCCATGTGTGATCGAGCGAGAGTTGGGCTTGAAGGTGTTCGAGGAAATGAGGCACCTTAATATTTATGCCGTGTGATCAGGTGGGGTTGGCCTTGAAGGTGTTCGAGGAAATGTGGCACCTCAATGATATTTATGTATGTCGTGTGTGGTCAGGTGGGGTTGGACTTGAAGTCGTTCGAGGAAATGCAGCACTTCATTGATACATGTGTCTGTCGCGTGTGTGGTCAAGCGGAGTTGGGCTTCAAGTTGTTTGAAGAAATGCAGCACTTCATTTGTTGGAGGAAATGCAGCTAAGACTGCCATGACCTAGGAGGATCGAACCATTTGACTCAAATTACTAACCCAAGATAAAGGTAGTTTGTTGGCGAGCGGAAGCAGATATGGTGTCCTGGCATGTCCATGATCTTTGTGCAATTTCTCAGTGATGAAGACCAGGTAACATGCCTCTCCTTGTGCATTAAACAAAGGGACTAGGTTTCAGTCATAAGTGGGACTAATGGATGTGCACGAGTACCTTTTAAGTAGCATGTCTCTTATCCTGGTGGAAGAAAGTTGGAAGCAGATGAGGGAATTCTACATGCAAAGTTATGGTTTTTGAACAAAGTAAATATTTCTAGTTTTTCTACCAAAAAGAAAAAAGAGTAATGAGATCTGGTTTCAGTTCTTAGCAGTTGATACTTTTTCTTGAAGGACAGGATAGCAATCTACTGAATATATTGGAAAGTGGAGCGTGGTAAAAGCAATTTTCCGATTGCAAAATAGAGAAACCACATTGAACAGAAGAAGAGAGAGCTCTTTGGATCTATCATGTGAACATGACAAAGAGAGCATGTCAAGACTGACTTCTTACTTACTCGCCAGGTTAGTAACGATTCATCTTTTTCTTTTTCTTGAGCCTCTTAAGCTACATTTGTTGTTTCATCTAAAAATTTAATCCAGTATTTGAGACATGATTTTATGAGCTATATTCTTAATGCTCATCCTCACATAACGGTGGTAGACTGACTCAAACAAAGCACGTGAGAGTCAAAGAGACACATTTTCCCTTTTAATGCATGCATAGATATGATTTGAACATTCCATATCTATTTTTTTACTATCATCATATCATTTAAAAGTTTAAGTCATTAGATGAAACATAATATATTGATTTATATCTTAACAAATTGATGATTCTTGATAAAATGTCTTCTTGTCTCGTTATTCCAGAAGGAACTGAAGTTAGCAGGTTCATCAAATGTATTAGAAACATCGAAAATGGATCTCTGTATCTGTAAGGAAAAGCCACATTAGAAACACATGGTTGATATCCTCTCTGCTCAGGGTGCAAAACCTACAATCATCTGGGCTATGTAAGAAGACTGGTATGCTAATTTGTTGGTGTGGGACAGAGGGTTCGATTAGAGTAATAGTTTATGATACCCAAGAAGCATTTAGGATGCGTTTAATTTCATCTTTGTTTTCCAATTTATTCTCCATAAAAAAATAGAAAAATGTGTAATATTTCAAATTTCAGAGTTGTCCCTCCTCTACTTGTCCAACTAACATGTGAATTTATGCTTATGGTGGTGAAAATGTCAGCAGTGGAGATGACTGTAATATTTTGTTAAGAGTAATGCTCCTGGCAGCATTTGGTGGTGGTGGATATAATGATCATGATGATCATGATGGTAGGTGAGATTTCTTGCACATGGAACTTTTCAATACCTTCCCATACACACTTGTAGACAGATATGATTGGAAGATCTATGGCATTGAGGTGTTTGAGTAGTAGCATTCGAAATATAATCTACTAAAGCACAATGCAATAGAGGTTGCATAAGTGCTTAAAAATCTATTGAATTACCCCTTGTAAGTTTTGTTTGATTTTAACTAAGTTCAAAATCTCAAGTAAACTCTTTGGAAGCAGGATTCTCTTGAAGGCATTGCATCCTCTTCAACTAGGTAATATACTATTAGAAAAATATTCATATGTGAGATAAAGATTGGATAAAGACTAAATAATAGTTTCACATTTCTAAGGATTTGAAGAAATGGGTAATATTTAGTTATGTTTGAGTTATAACTTAATAGCACATTGTTCTCATTAGTATCCGATCTCATATATGGTAGTCTTGACCTAGTTTGGCTCAAACTCATTAGACCCAAGATTGATAAAAGAAATGAGTAAAATAAATTTAGATGTTGATTGTAGCAAAGTGAGCCAGATAATATGTCAAATCATAATTCACTTAAAACCTATGGATAAGGGGAAGATAGATGAATTCACACATGAACAAGTAGATATTAGGAAAATATTTATGTATAAGATGAAGATTGAAAGAAAAATTAAATCACAGCCATATATTGCTAAGGGTTGAAAAAGCTAAATGATTAAAGTTTCACCCATAGCTTAACAGCTTAAGCTTTTAAAGTTACTTTTGTTTTACATTAGTGTTCAATCTCTAATGTGATGGTCTCGACCGAGTTTGACTCAAGACTAATCTTACTGAAATGCAGGAAGCATCTTTAGAGAAATCTATTTCTTAAGAATAATGACTTCAGCTTCAGCATCATGGCGAAGAAGTCGCTGTACTTCATTGGGGGGATTGTTGCGCCAAATTTGTGGCTTTTGATATCGGTATCCCAGTTTGGCAAACTCATGAGCAACTCTGTTCCCTTGCCTGTATATATGGGATACACTGAAGTCATTCAGCTGGGGAATCAACACCCTAATCTCTCTCACAATTCTTAGATCTTCCTTGGACTTCAATCTCACCTCGTTCATGAAAACATCTACCACCGTCTTTGCATCGCCTTCAACCCAGATACTGTGCCACCCGTTCTGCAAGGCCAGCTCAAGGCCTCGTTTGCAAGCAGCTAACTCTGCAACGGAGCTCGTCGCCCTCCCAATGCATTCAGCATATCCCAGCATGAACAGCCCTTCGTGGTCCCGGCACACACCACCTATGCTGGCGTTGCTGAATTTGCACTTGGAAGCTCCGTCAAAGTTCAACTTGATCCACCCGGAATAAGGTTTTTCCCACACAAACGAAGATGCATTGCTGTGGTGATTCCTTTGGGTCAAGAGCCTGAGTGAGGTCTTGACACAACTCCTGATCATTTCAGGGTATGATGTTGGGAAGATAATCTGATGAAGTTTGACACATCTCCTGATCATGGAGAAAGATTATAATGAGCAGAAGAAGAAAGAAGAAGAATAGAGGAAGAGGGGGAGAAAGCTATACATGAACTTGTGCAGCAAAACTAATTTAAAGGTTTGAAGGGGAGGAGACTTGAGGAACTCACCATCCAATTCTAGCAAATACCAATCAAAGCACTCCTATAAAAGAAAAGAATATGTCCTTAAACTGTCCATGTCAAAAGTAGCCATTGGTGTTGTTCCTGAAAAAACTGCCTAAAAAGCCTTAAGGTAGACATTTTTTGCCCAAATATTAGCTCCTATCTATGAATTTGTTATATTTAACACAACAACTCAAAGTTTGACTTTGTGATCCCATAGTACCAGATTCTCCATTGACTTCTTATTTGTTTTGATAAGTTTGTGTACACTGATCCTCCCTAGACTCTCTCGGTTGTTTCAGTGTTTTCAATTGGGTTGTAAGTGCTTGTTCATTTGCTTCACTTGTATGTTCTATATCGAAAAATATGAAAGTGTCAATGAGATTCCTTGTTATGAGATGAAACAAAGATTTTGATTGCCACAGGTATTGTCTTGCCAAAATTTTGGCATTTCTTCTCTTTCCTAACAAGCAACACAAAGGTTCAGTGTCTCAATATGAACAAGATGTACAGTAGATAAATTGGTCACCTTTCTGATATGGGATGACCCATGTCTTCTTTTTCAAATATTGTTGTTCTCGAACATTGCAGCAATTTATTGATTTTAGAGAATTTTCATGTATCCATGTTTTTGTTTTTTTTTTTAACAGTATTTATCTTACTTATCCTCACATAAAGCAAGTGTTCTGAGATGGCTAACAAATGAGAAAGAATAATAGATAAAAAATTCATAATTCATTGTTCATGATTATGTTTAGGAGAAATCAAAAAGGTAAAAAGGATTAGTAAATAACTCCACGAATAGTTTTCTTTCTGGAATCCTTCCAAATAACAAAAACTTCCTAGTTGTTTTATAGGGCAGAATCGGAATACCATTTTGACTTTGATTATGGCATACAACTAATATTCCACTTGTATGTAGTATATTTTAATATCCTTAAAATCTCACAAAAAAATATTTTACAATAATATTTAAGTGGTTTTTAATCCTAAAGTTAAGGCAAACTTCAGTTTAAATTGGGTAAATTAATAAAAACCATAATTTCGTACTTTTAAAGGGTTGATATAATTTTTGTCTATTTTAATGGTTCAAAAATAGAAAAAAAATGGTCATACAGGCATTGTAACTGTTTACAATGTTCTCTGAAAATTTAAGAATCTTTTAAAAATATGGAATGTGAGTTACATTCTTTTTGAATGAAGTTAATATTTTTTTTAAATAGAGTATAAAAACAGTGTAACTCTAATCTTCAAAAACTTTTTTATATCCTTAAAAAAACTCAGAAAATCTTATAACTAATTTTCAAGTGTTTTTTGTCCGCCGCCGCATTCCCAGCTAGCTCCAAAACCTAATCACAAAGCAGAGAATGAGCCACACCAAACCAAACGACAGCAAAATAACACGAAAGACTAAAGCTGGAAAGAAGGAAATCAAGAGAATTAATTGCAAGACTAATCCAGATCCAAAAACTACAAATCCTGAAGGGAAATTGCAACCAAACCCGGGAATATATTGCTGGAAACCGCCGAAGAACCCAAATTTCACACGCATGAAAAAAAAAAAAAAAAAAAGGATCTTAAATCCTAGATTTTGCATAAACTACACAAACCACGGATTTCAAGAAAAGATCCCCCAAATTGAAGAGGAGAGACAGAGAATATATCGCAAGAAGAATCGAACACAGATTACACTCAACAAATCAACAAAAAAGACCCTTGTCGAACGGCGGAGAGAATACAATCGTAAGGGAACATTTCGAGAAAGGGAGGGGATCCACGCACCTCAGCGGCAGGGTATTCAAGTACGGCAGCGAGATAGAAGGGAGCGCCAACGCGCTCGGTGTACGGCAGCGAGAAAACGGGCGATCCGGCCAACGGGAAACTGGAGGCCGGCGTTGCTGCTTCTCGACATGGACTTCTTTGCCGTGGCTGAGCCGATCGACTTCCCCCGACCGACCATGGCGATGACGTACTCAAGACTTGGGAATCGGAGAAGTAGAGATTTGGCCACCACTGTCGTGTATCGCTTTTGATAGCGTTCGGAGAGAGGCGGGCTTTGCTTTTAAATAAGGGACTCCTGTAGTTAATCTTTAACAATCTGATCGTTCATGCTAGATTTAAAAATTATATATTAAAATTATTATAATTATTAAAATAAAATATTTTATTTTATTTATCTTAACATCATTGACTTTATAAGCGAAAGAGACAATGCATATATGATTAATATAAAAATGATAAATAAAAAGATAATTTTAATATCTCAATTATATTTTTTTTATTATATTCTAATTAAATTTTTTTAATCAACTATTATGGTGATGGCAGATAGCGATGTCGTTGAGGTTCACAGGTAGTTGTTATGGTGGTAGTTGATGAAAACGATACAGTGGTCAGTCTTATCAATGTCGATCCGAACTTCAACGATTAAGGCGAGGCGACGATCATAACAATGATGGCGATTTGATGATGTTGGTGGATCTCGAAGATATCCTTGGAAACAGATAAGATATAATCCTAAAGGTGGAGCTTGAGGGACCTCTATGGCTTCTTATGGGGGAAAGAGGAGGGAGAGCGACGATGGAAGGTGATACAAAGGGAGAGGAGACAAAGGACGAAGATGATAGCTGCTTTGCATCATCCTGTATTAACATTGGCACCACTTTGCATCTATGTTGATGAGAAGTGAGGTAAAAGCTCTACGTCCCATTGACACATATGTAGAGCAACACAAGGCGGACGTAGATATCTCACCTCCTGTCGATGTAGATGCAGATACAAGACGATTAGAATGGGCATGATGCATATACATGATGATATAAGTGAAATTTAATAATACTTCAATAGAGACGAGTAAGTAGCTCGAGGCCATCCTTAGGGGTGAGAGATGTAGGTTTTTGAATAGATGCCAATATCTCATCAATGTCTATGCCAAGGTCAATGCTCCCTTGTGCGGAAAGGGTGGAGATGAGCTTTTATGCTTAGTTATAAAAGTGTTAAATATTTTGTGGGAGAGAGCCTATAACTATTATATCTTAAATCTTTGTCCATATGGGTAGACAAATTGAGGGTAATCTTAATCTTCTTCTTTCAATTGAGTACCCAGGTTATATGTTGGCTGATAATTGATCGATGCTATTCTTCCTATCAATCAGAAACTTTTTTTTATCAAATCTTCCCGTCTTGTTATTTGTGGGATTGAGTTGGATTATCGAGATCACTATTTTTTTGAACTGTCCATTTTCTTGTGATGTTTGGAGTGGATTAACGAGAAGATTAAGTATTATTTTTAGATTTATTTGTGAGTGACATTTTAGTAAGTGGATGAGAAAAGGTGAGGTCCTCACAAAAATTAGTTTCTTGTTTCACTCCCGTTAACGAAACAAAGAGCACATATTTCTTTGTTATTATTTGCCAACGCTATCGAAGTTCATATCATAAAAATATCAAAAAAATATATGATTCAGATCATCCAACCCAGTTCCACAAATCCTACTGGATTAGGCTCGGCCCAAGTATTATTGCCACGTCATGCTTTGTGATTCGGTCTCTGCTTTAAAAATCGAACCCTATCTTCTCGCCCTTCAAGACGACCAAGCGACTAATTAAAGGAGAAAAAAGGGGAGCCATCTTTGCGTAACGGCGGATCGTCGCCGGAATCGTGTCCCTGTGCCCTGTCGGAGAAATCTAGGTTTCCGGTGACGGATCGGAGAATGGGATCCTCCGAGAACCCCAATTGGTTCCTGGAGTGCTCCCTGATCGATGACATCCCCCACGCGGGGGGCGATTTCGCGGCGAACGATGTTGGCGGGCTCTGCTGGCCCCCTCAGGGCTTCAACACCTCTTCCGGTGTTAGGTAATTCGAGTCGGAGACTTGGGGTTTTTTGGTTCTTACACTGTCCCGATCGCTCTGCGTGTTGGATGGAACCCAGATCTCGCTTGTTAGCCTTTGGAAGATTTGATTCTTATATCTTTTGTTTCCCTTGTTCGTTTAGATAGGGTGGTCCTTGATCTAATGCTTGGTGCTGCTATTGATGCATCTTGGTTGATGCTCTTTTATATATATTATGATAAACATGTATGATCTAGGGGACAAACCATCTGTAGTTGTTTGTTAGGGTTTACAATTGTATGGAAGAAGACTTTTAATAACTTGTTCATGGTCATGGATGATCTCACCTGTTATACTGCTTAGACTTATTTGTACTGTTGGCATGATTGAGAACAAGTTTGATGATATGTACCAGTTGGTATAATGGTACCTGTTTTTCTTAGTGTTTTCTGGGATAATATGCTGCTTTAATAGGATCTTAATTTTTCCCTCATCGTCTGTATAGAAAACTGTGAAGCAAAGTATATATTTGCATCAGCAACTTGATATTGTATCAGATAAATTTACAGCTTAGTTTTGGTTTTTAAGGCATTGTAGATCGATAATCCATTTGATTTCAATTGTCTAGGAAACGCCTGGTGCTTTATATGAGTTGGTAATTTAGGTTACTTGGTCTGGTTGGAGAAAATTATGTACTTTCTGCTTATAATCAGCGATTCTTCTCACTGTTAACTCTTGTCCTGCATCATGTGTTCCCATCTAAGAGAAGAACATATCAGTGAGCTAATACGTGGAGAGATGTGATTATCCAATGCATAAGGTCATCAGACTGCATAATGAAGTGGACGACAATTAAGTTCTAGGTTTGTGGTAGATTCATGGAGCGAACCTTTTTTTTTTAAAGATGTTTGTTGGGATGTCTCATAATTGCATATAGAATATTATCCTTACGATTGTTTTATTTGCTTATCAACAAAACCTTGTTGTGCAAATAAATAGATCAAACACATGAACCAATGAATATTTTAAATTATAGAACATATAGAATATTATCTTTAAAAGGCTCTCATCCTGTTGAATCATGATTGGACTGGCACTTTCTGCTTAATGAAAAGGCCTGGTGCAGGAGAGAGAATTTCATTTTGTTTGGTCCAAAGAGAAATTTTTTAGTTGGATGGTTCTCATATGCCTTAGTGACGAATACTCAACTTGGAAAAGGCAGATCATGCCTTAAACCTCTATTATGGAGCTGGAGTCTATATAGGTTGTCATTTCTTCACATTTGATAATTTTGAGAACATAGTTTTGCATCAGTTACTGCAGTAGAAAACTAGAAATAAGAGTAAGCTGTTATGATACAATTGAGTCAAATAAATGAACTCAGGCACGTACTGACTCAGCTAGAGGAGCAGCAGCAGACGAGGATGAGTAACAGCTGCAGCACTGGGTGTTGGTCACCAAGGCCCGGTGGCCGTCTGGTGAGGCCTATCCTTATCTGAACAAGAGATTGGAATGTCCTGATTTCTGTAAACATTCAGTGATTTTTTGGTACCTCACTAGGTACAAGACAAGGGAACTAAACCTTAAATCGTCTCAATGTGCTGCCCAGTGTCATTATAGGATCCAGATGAAGGCTGAAGACTAACACTTGTTCAGGGATTTCTGGTATCTCACTGGGCACAAGACAAGGGAAATGAACCCTAGATTGTCTCAACGTGCTGCTCAGTGTCATTGTAGGACCCAGATGAAGGCTGAAGTCTAACACAGCCAAACAAAAGTCTGACCAAATTAGAAGTCTAACCTTGACTGTTTGATCATACCAAAGCGGGGAGATTAGCTTCTGTTGCACAGATTTTTATTCTCTTTCTACTATTAGTCTATTATAACTAGGAGAAAGGTAGAACAAGTTTTATATAAGGGCATTGTGAACCTCCTTGGGTAGACTTCTTATTCTATTATATTATAGAAAAGTAGAACAAGTTTTATAGAAAGGTGGAGCATCTTTTTAGACAACGCTCTCTATTTTCTAGCAGTACTCTTTTCTCTCTCTAGTCTCTTGTGGAGACTTCTCTTTCTCGAACTAGACAAGAGTTGATTAGGGCATGTCATCTGTAACTGTTTATTTTAGGGACATCTTTGGTTACTGCTGCTAAAAACTTCTACAGTGACAACCATATGCAATTGTTCTTTTACTGCCTGTTTCTCCCTTGATGAGTTAAGCTTTGTGACATCTCCTATATACTGATCAAGGCGCTCAACGACATGATGTTGATGCAAAATTATATTGACAATCTGCTCATCCATATAAACCAGGCAAACTCCTGCACTGACAAGGCAACATCAACATACAAGATGCTGCTAACAATTGGACAGTGATGGTAGACATGTTGCCATCTGATACTTTTGTCTTCTTTTTTCTTTGGGGTGTGGTAGGAGTTGATGTTTCCATTTGTCCTGGCATGGCCTGACCCTTCCCTGTTGTCCTGTGCACTGCTTTATATCCCTCTGCTTATTTGTGGTTTAGCCAAAGTTCTGCTTTGTATTTTTTTTTATTTTCTAATAACAGATTCTGTAGGCTAATTGCATCTCCCATCATTATGCTCTGTCGGGATTTGAAGCCAAAAGTTGTATGTGCCTATTATTGAATTTTAAATTAATAAATTATTCAATAGTTTTGGGATTTTCTGATATATTTTGTGTTAATAAATTATTCCATACCGCCGATGTTAAGATTTGCTGTTCCATGTCCATGACTTGCAAGAATTCTGTACCTGCTGCTGTCTTTTTACTGAACCTTGCATTTGTTCTGCTTTTAATTGTTACCATTGTGTTGCATCCTCTTGCCACACTGGAACACATATTTTAGATGCAATTTTTGTTCTATTCTGTTCCATCTTGTTTCTGATATTCCAATTTCATACGTATGTGTTCTCTATGGCAGTGTGGATATTGATAGCCCGTTTGTAAATTCTGATGGACTCAAGGAACCCGGCTCTGCAAAACGGTTCGAGTCCTTTTGATCATGATACTAGGGATTTTTAGTACATTACTTTATGTACATCAGTGTGTATCAACTTTGTAATTGCAAAGCATCTATGCGTTGCAGTGTCAGATCAGAATCCTGCAGTAGACCTGCCTCTAAAGCTTGTAGGGAGAAGATGAGAAGGGAAAGGTTAAATGATAGGTAAATTAATTCATTATCACATGATTATTGCTTATGTTGTGGATTATCATCCTTCTTGCATGCCTTCAGGGTTTTCACATTTTCTCAATTTTAGGTTCATGGAACTCAGCTCTCTCCTTGATCCTGGGAATCCACCAAAGACAGACAAAGCAGCTATTTTAAGTGACGCTGCTCGTGTGGTGATTCAGTTACGAAACGAAGCACAGAAGCTAAAAGATTCAAATGACAGTCTCCAGGAAAAGATAAAAGAACTGAAGGCAAGCGGTCCTTTCATGTTACACTTATGCCATATTTGTGTGTGTGTGTGTGTGCTGTCTGTACTCATTTTCGTCTTCTTTCTTGTATGACTTTGAAATCAAAATAATGTTGAAGCTGTTCAATTAGTAATCTTCTGTTTTGTTTAATTAGTAGTCTTTGATATTTATTTTATTTTATTGATTGTAATTATATATTAATTATGATTGAATGTTAATAATCATAAATTTTCATGGAAGGATAGCAGTTAAATTCTGTTTTCCATTTTAGTAGTGTTGAATAAAATGTCATGGCTCAGAAATAGTTACTGCAGCATTGATTTTATTAATTTGAGATTGAGACCACTGTTTTAGCAATTACTTATGACAGTAAGAAGCTACATGTAGGGAATGGTGTGGAATTCCTGAGTGACTGGTACTATATGCCATCAGATTTATGATTGCTGTGCCATGTTCTTCGCATGTGGCTGATTCCTTTGAAGCCAATATTGAAGATAGTACTCTTTGCCAAAGTTGACAATTGTTTGACTCTTCCAGAATCAATTTCAATTACCATTTGTTTTTTCCAGCTCTAATGTCAGTCTCTTGTGCCTTTGAATTTTTATGTTCTAACTTCTCATATTGCACTTCTAAGTTCTAAGTTTCTATTGACTGTTTTCTCCACATTTTTGCTGTGCTTGAAAAATTGCAACGAGTGATCTTTCTTGGACTCCTTTATGAAACACCTGGAGGAACATTGTTTACACAACAAATGAACATTTCTGGGGGAAACTTGACCCTTCCCACCTTTTGTTTCCCCCGTCTTGGTTGTTATCCAGACATATTCTTCTACTAGATAGCATTCCTAGCCTACTGATATAATATTATTTGTGTTGGGATGATTAAGACTTGTTTATTTATCTTGTTTCCTTGTAAGTTGTTTCCTAGATTACTAATTTGGATTGTAATCTATATGATCTTCAATGAAATGTTAAGTCACTCAAGGTCATTTTCGGTTTTTATCTAATGATTTTGCTAGCTATTGTTCAATCATTTCATATCTAACTACTGGTGAATTCATTTTTCCCCCGACTGCTGTTTTGTTCAATAGGTACAGAACTTAGACTGGATCAGTCTGTCTGAACAACTGGAAATTAGACCTGTGGTCAGTCTGGTTTATTAATTGGACTGCTTTTGATCCATATGACTAAAATGCCCTTTATTGTGATCATCCGTTTGATATGTTTTGAGATTATTCCAGTTTTTTCGTGAGAGAAAATTTTGGTACTCTACTCCGGTCCTCTCTCTTTATTCATCTTTGTCATTGATCCTATCTTCCCTCTCATCACCATTTACTCTTGTCGTCCTCATTCGCTCTCATTATCATCTACTCATTGTCATCTGCTTTTTTTTTCCTTCGGCTCCATCTTATATTAGTCTCTTTCACCACCTGCCTCTCTTCCACTTTGGTCATTGTTTTTCATCATCTTGTTTTTTATTCTTTAGTAATCTTGCATCCTCTGCTGTTATACTATGTCTGTCCTCCAATTCACCGGAGTGTTTTTTTTTTTTTTTTGCCATCAAGTTTTCTTGTGAACATGCTATGATGGAGACACTTCATGTTTTTATTTATGTATTCTATTATAAAAGTATGGTTTTCGTATTAAATACTGCATATCCTCTTACCTAGGACCACATCAATCAATTTTTCTTGGTTGTACCTTGTTTTCTGTCAAACTAGGCTAGGTAGTTCCTAGAGCAATGCTGATATGTTGTCTCACCTCTTTTATATGAATGTAGGGGCCCATTGTTGCATCAACCTTTATATAAAAATCTTAATCATCTCTTGGACCATTATTCTTTGTAGATTGGTGAATTGTGAAGGCCCCAAATTGTCCTTCTTTAGCAGATACAATTCTTCACCTTGATCTATTTTCTTTTATGTAAACTTCTCCTTTTGGATTCTTTTCTTTTTGTCTCAATGAATTGGTTTGGCTCATGAATATCATCTAGGGGTTCAGCAGATTCCTTCTCATGAATATCATCTAGGGGCTCATGAATTGGTTTGGATTCTGCTGTTTCTATAGATCTGATTCAAAGTTGAGTTCTAGAAGTAGTGATATTTTAGAGTTCACAGGGCTCTTGAATCTAGGATGCATCTTGTTCATAACTTCAGATATGAGTCAGATCGTAAACCCTACATGGTTCACAATCGCACCACAACACCATGGTTTTGGAGAATTGAAAGGCTCAATTCTTGCTGGAATGGGAGTGGATTGACCATTTCTTTGGACTCTCCTAGTGAAGAAAGGAGCAGCTAATCAGGCTTGCTTACCAACTTTTAGTAGTAATAGGATATGTTTTATGATTGTTCTGTTTTTCTTTCTGAAATCAATTAGTATCTTAGAGTCCTGATATGAATATAATATAGATTAGCAAAATCAGGGAGTGCAACACAACCGAAACATGTAGTACTTCTGTAAAATAGTAATATACCAAATGTAATTATGGCAGTTTGAACAACATTTTAGTTATCTATTTCAAATTATAAAACATTCTTTGTAGAAATATTTACTGTGAGATCTCTTTGATATGGCAGAAATTCATAAAATTACATATGTTTCAGTTTGTAGCATGTAGATTTTCTTATAAGATGACAAGGGCATCTAGGGCACAAGTGTTAAGCCAATTCCTCGATTCGGGCTGTACCATTATTCTTTGCCCAATTCATTACTTGGTTATGATTATTTAAGTTGCTTTTGCCTGTTAGAACTTTAGGTCTTCTGACCAACTCCTTCACCGTTGAGTTTATCAAAAGTTACTTTCTCTGCAGGCCGAGAAGAATGAGCTTCGCGAGGAGAAGCAGAAGCTGAAGGCAGAGAAGGAGAGTTTGGAGCAGCAAGTAAAGCTCTTGAATGCAAGACCAAGCTTTGTACCTCAGCCACCGCTGGTTCCAAGCCTCTTCCCAGCCCAAGGGCAGGCTGCGGGACACAAGCTCATGGTTCCTGTCGTCGGCTACCCCAGCTTTCCCATGTGGCAATTCATGCCCCCCGCCGATGTCGATACGTCGCAGGATGCAGATAAATGTCCACCTGTTGCATAAGCAACCTGGAAATCGAGCTGCAGAATGGATATATGTTGCTGATGCTACTTGTTCTGGGCTGATTTCATGTTTAGTTTCTTAAGATAGATTTCCTGGACCTTATTTGCTTCACCGAAAGCTTTGTCTGAAAATAGTTATAGTTGTCAGGGATCAGTTACCTGGTTTAAATGCCTTTGTGTTGTTGTAGGTTATGAATAAGATTTGTCTCTGTAAACTACGTAGTTTATAAGATTAATTATGCTCATGTCCTATTGTGGAAAATCTGAAAAAATCTGCACTTTCTTATTCATGGTCTTAATTGTGTGAAGAAGTTACCTTTTTTCTGCTAAAAATATTGTGTCGGGAAAAGTAAATACAACGTAGTGTTGATTGTGGGAGGGTAACAAAAGTTTTCCCCTTTTTTGGGGTGTTAGGAGAGTATAAAAAGTTATTTGGATTTTTAAAGAAACTGATAGGTTTAAAAGACTCTTTTAGTCAGAATCACATGCAAAACGTTTGAGTGTACGGAGAAGGCTGACCCTCCCTGTTGACGACGGAAATATGCATTCATGTCAGTTGAATACGATTTGAACCCGTATATATAGGATTGTCGGAGTTATATTGAAGAAGAAAACGGAAATATGCATTCATGTCAGTTAAGATTATCGGAGTTATATCGAAGATGAAAACGGAATTATACATTCATGTTAGTTGAATATGATTTGAACCCGTATATATAGGATTGTCGGAGTTATATCGAAGATGAAAACGCCAAGCTCCTGATGCGTCATTTGTATAAAGATTGAGATCAAGAAAGATTTTTTTGATTTAGTCACTTGCTACGTTAGTAAACCTTAGACATGAGTAGTAGAAAAAAAAAAAAAGTTCCTCTCGTTGTGTTAAAAATATATTTTTATATTCGATCTTGTCAAAAGATGACTAGCCGATAATATATTTTCGATCATAACTCATCCAAATATTTAGATATTATGTGTACATCATATTATAATTATTAGCAAACTAAAAATAATATATAAAATAATTTCTTATTGAATAATATACCAAAATAAAACCTTTATGAATGAGTTTTTATCGTATAAAGTGCCCATACAGAGGCATCTTTTTTTAAAAAAATATTTTGATAATACTATTGAATTAGACTATTTCAAGCCATAAATCCTGTATCGATTTGGTTCAATTTAGACATTAAGTTTTAGGTTAGGCCGATTCAAAATGAATCAGGTTGAATTTTGTTGAATCTATGAATGAGTATAATCTAAGCGTAATACGAGTGTAATTGTGGTATTTACATCAAATCAATATAAAATTCTCTAAAATTACTAGCACATAATTATAATATATTTAATAATATATATTTTTTAATTTTTTTATAATTTTAGGATGAATATAGTTTTAAATAAAATATTTTTAAATTAAATCCTAAGTGTACCTCTTAATTTTCATCAAACCTATCTAAATTTTTGTATAACTATTAGGATAATATATTAATATTTTTCTTTTTTATAAAATAATATATTTAATCTTTAATATATTTAGGATGATAAATTTTTAAAATAATATATTTTTTATATTTAATCTCGAGCATAATATTTTTTTTGAAGTAAACTGTGAAGAGAGAAAAAGATCGAGGGAGAGGGAGAGGGAGAGGGAGAGGGAAAAGGAGGAGGAGGAGGAGGAGGGAAAAGAGGCGAGTAAAGGAGGAGATAAGGATAATTAAAAAAATAAAAAATAATTTAAGATTTAATTAAATCAAATTAAATTAATTAAGATTTAGATTTGATTCGGTTCGTCTAAAAATTAGATTTAGTTTTAAAAACTAAATCAAATCTAAACAGAAATAATTATCATCTTTTTATGATTTTATTAAAAATATTTTTTATCAAATTATAAAAAAAATCTTGAGAAAAATCAAATACGACGATGCTATATGTAAAAGTCCATTATTAACAGTTCTTAAAATAAAAATTTACCACTTTAAACAAATATAATATAATATAATCAACATTATGAAAATGTGAATACGAACGGAATCTCGACTTGACTTCATAAAACAGAGTATTCTGGAAGGCATATTTGACAGCGATCACCACCGAGAATGAACTGGCGAAGCCCACTGACCAACAATGGTGAAGAAAGGCAGAATATTGTTACACTTATTATTAGATGGGACACAGCATTCGCATGGGGAGAGGAAAGCACTGCAGATAACACGACGATAGCGGCAGCAAAACGCACGAACGGAGACAGGACTAGACAAGCTTCGACTCATAAACTGGACTTGTAACTGCACCTCCGAATCAAACACCGCCGCCGAGAGACGGGCAGAGTTCAGCAACCGCCACGGAGGCGGAGGACGAGGTGGAGGGTGGACTCCTTCTGGATGTTGTAGTCGGCCAGAGTGCGTCCATCCTCGAGCTGCTTGCCGGCAAAAATGAGCCTTTGCTGGTCCGGCGGGATGCCCTCCTTGTCCTGAATCTTGGACTTCACGTTGTCGATGGTGTCCGAGCTCTCGACCTCGAGGGTGATCGTCTTCCCGGTAAGAGTCTTGACGAAGATTTGCATCCCACCTCGGAGGCGAAGGACGAGGTGGAGGGTGGACTCCTTCTGGATGTTATAGTCAGCAAGGGTGCGGCCGTCCTCGAGCTGCTTGCCGGCAAAGATAAGCCTTTGCTGATCCGGCGGGATGCCCTCCTTGTCCTGAATCTTGGCTTTGACGTTGTCGATGGTGTCCGAGCTCTCGACCTCAAGGGTGATGGTCTTCCCCGTCAGCGTCTTCACGAAGATCTGCATCCCACCTCGGAGGCGGAGGACGAGGTGAAGAGTGGACTCCTTCTGGATGTTGTAGTCTGCAAGAGTACGGCCGTCCTCGAGCTGCTTGCCCGCAAAGATGAGCCTTTGCTGGTCCGGTGGAATGCCTTCCTTGTCCTGAATCTTGGCCTTCACGTTGTCGATGGTGTCCGAGCTCTCGACTTCGAGGGTGATCGTCTTCCCGGTGAGCGTCTTCACAAAGATCTGCATCTGTTTTGTAGATTAAAAGACAAAAAGTTAGAAGCAAATAACTGAATATGAAAAACGCTGACATGAACGCCAATCAAAGACGATTAAAGCAGAAAACAAAAGAAAGAAGAGACAAACCATCCAAAAGGAACCAATTTTAACCCTTTGTTCTAACAATTGAACCCACAAACTTGATCGGAGGGAGGTATATAGAAGGCAAGAGTTCGCAAAAGATCAAATCAACATCTAAAAATATTCAGAAATGTTTTCAAATAGTTATCAGATTTTAACAAGAACAACCATCAAATCCTAACAAACAACACGCCGAAGATAAAATCTTCATCGAAGCACATTGAATCTACCACAGATCGTAGACAAGAACGAGCATCAAACCCGAAACGATCAACCAATCACACACACAAACACGTAACAAGATCACCACTCCTATGTGAATCAACACCGTCATCGTCTAACACAGAACAGCAACAAGAAGAAAGGCAATGAAAGATACCTTGAGAGGCGAAAGCTGAAGCCCTTTGGGTCGCTTCGAAAAGATTTGATTGGATCGGAGAGAATCAAATTGGAACGGAGAAAAGGGAGTGGGGAGGAGCCCTATTTATCGTTGCCGAGCGCCATAGGGGTATTCACAGGTGACGTTACCGACCCAAATCGAGAGAGGCGGCGAATTCGGTGGAACCCTCGCGAATGTGATTGAACACTCTAGAATCCTCCGTGAGTTAGGGTAAGTCTCCGTTACGTGACGCCGTCAACGATGACAGCTGGCGATGAAGATGCCGCTAAACCTACTCTTAATATGTACGCATGACGCGTACTCGATGATGTAATTGATTCATGTGGGACCCATATAAATGTTCCCTGCAACCTTAACGCGGAGATGATTGTCTTCGTTCGGTTCGCTCTCGGTGAAAACGAAGCTTATCCTTCGTTGGATCGTTAGCTGGTCCATCAAACGAATCTAGCCTTTGGTGTTCTTCGCGCTTCGATCGAAGGTTGTCCTGTTTCTGACCCCAATCTCAATTCAGGTGCGAGACGTTACCCTTCCGAGTCTTCTGTTTTTGCATAAAAGTAGGGTTTCTGTTCTTGATCTTGTTAGTTCTTGCAATGAATCTCGGATTTTTATTAGCATCGGTTTAAGGTTTACTATTTTTCGATTTCTGTTGCTTGTCTTGCATTCGGAAATTGATGGGCGAGGAGCCTGTAGTCGGGTTCCTTTGAAATCATTTATGCATTAAATTATTTGTTCTATAGATATTTGAGCTGTTGTATAAATGTTAAGAGGATGTGAATGTGATATTGAGTTTTTCTTTATATACTATTCCATTTTAGGGTTCTTTTAGCTATATTAATATTTTAGAAAATGATTCTTTTGGATTCCATATTTGTTTGAGATATTTTAGTAAATTTATTAAAAAAATTCAATTATGTATATATATATATATGTATATATATTTATATATGTATATATATATATATATATATGTATATATACATATGTATATACATGTATATACATATGTATATACATATATGTATATGTATATATATATATATGTATATATATATGTGTATATATATGTATATATACATACATATGTATGTATATACATACATATGTATGTATATACATGTATATGTACATATACGTATATGTACATATACATACATATGTATATATATACATATACATATATATATATATATGTATATATACGTATATATGTACATATACGTATATGTACATACACGTATATGTACATATACATACATATATATATATATATGTATATATACGTATATGTACATATACGTATATATGTATATACGTATATGATATTGAGTTTTTCTTTAGATTCTATTACATTTTAGGGTTCTTTTAGCTAAATTAATATTTTAGAAAATGATTCTTTTGGATTCCATATTTGTTTGAGATATTTTAGTAAACTTATTAAAAAAATCAATTATATATATATATATATATATATATATATATATATATATAAAGAACGAGAAAAAAGAATCTTTAGCCTCCCCAATAGGTAAGATATATATACATACATTTACATATATATGTCTTACCTATTGGATCTTCTCAAGATTCCTCTTCCTCATTTTTTCACCTAAGAAGCACAGACACAGGACAGACAGTGCTATGTCATTTAAAAAAAAATTACAACACAGATATGGTGAGGATAAATATATATTTTAATATATATAATATTTAATTAACCTGATTTTTATAGGTATCTTTTAATAAAATCCTAACGTTTGTCCACAACTTACTCTTGTTATGCATTACATAAAACAATTAACAATACAAGTTAATTAGAATAAGAGGCACTAACAAATTAACAATTCAATATAGTTATGTGACAAGGATATGTCAAAACATAAATATCCTTTATGTGGTGATCAATTCAAAAAAAAATCCTAAAAAAAAACAGAAGGTAAAAGGCACCACCACGGCCAAGGTCGTGGGTTTGCGCTTTACACGAGCAAGGCGTTGAGGCTGTGGGTGATAGGCAACTAGTCGACGGGAAGGATGCCGAGGTTTGCACGAGTAAGGCTCTTGGTGATAGGTGACGGATCCTTGAAGATGGGACGGATGCCGAGGGCACACGATGATAGGTGACAAGTCATGGTGCGCGTTGTGAGTTACCGAGGGCGCTGGTCGTTAAGGGTGTAAGTCGTCAAGGCACGAGTCGCATGGCGGGTGTCGGTGAGATCAGGGGTCGTTGAGGCTATGGCTATGTGCGTCGCACAAAGGGTGTCGGTGAGGTTGCAAGTCGCTGAGGGCGAGCATCGCGCAATGGGTTGTGGTCGCCAAGGGTACATGATGGTGACTTCAGCCTTCCATTGGACACAGTCACGCAGGTGGGCTTGGTGCAAATCCACTGGACAAGTGAACAGTGAGGAAGGGTGTGGGAGATGTATTAGACACGGATATGCATGTCCAAAAAACATAAATGAAAGCAAAGACGTGTCCAACCGTGTCGGCGATGTATCTGTGTCCGAGACGTGTCCAACATGGATGCAACCACCAAATCGACATGTTTGTGCTTCTCAGTGTTCCACTACCTTTTCTAAAAATATTTTTTATTCTTTTTAGTTCTGTAAATATTTATGTGTTTAGATTAGATCTAAATGAATTCATGATGTGTTCTATTCAAAATTTATTTTTGGATTTCAATGTTATGATCTTTATTGATTCAAAAGTTCATGCTAAATTATTTTAGCATATTGGAGTATTATTAATTGATTTTTCTTTTGTTTGCATGATGAAAATTGATTCATTGAAATGCTAATTCTTAATGTAATTTTATCATGTTACAATTGAATTTGGACTGGTCTAATTATATCATGTCTGGAACTACCCTAGATTGGTCTAATTTGGACTTTATTTAATTTAATTTTAGTTAAATGGGCTTGAATTGGTCAAATCGGTTTGAAGTCACTCTGAACTAGAACCGATCAATCGGTCTAGTGCAGTTATGAGTCAACTATAGGGCTTAAGTCAATCATAGGAAAGAGACTTAGGCTAGGCCTTATAGCATTGGGCCGAGCATTAGCCTGCAAGCTGGGTTGAGCCTGGACTTATTGGACCAGAACCAAGTGCATGTGATTGGGTTGATCGAGTCTAGTTGTTAGCCTAACTTGGATCGAACCCAATTGACCCTCTCGTGTTCAATTCAATTTAAGATTTTTTTTTTTTGCAGCATCAATATTAAATTAACATAGAATGTTTATTATCAAATGGTTAAATCATAAGAAAACTAGTACATGATTAAATGGTAGTAGATGAATTCAATTGTAACATGAAAAAATTATATTAAAAAAGAGTATTTCAATTAATCAACTTTTATCATGTGAACATAAAGAAAATCAATTATTAATACTTCAATAACCTAAAGTAATTTAACATCAAACGTGTATATATACATTTTTTTTCTTCTTCCATATATATTTTAAACTTTTGAATCAATGAAGATCATAATATCGAAATCCAAAAATAATTTCAAATTAAACACATCGTCAATTCATTTAGATATAATCTAAATGCATAAAGATTTAAAGAACTAAAAAGAATAAAAAAATATTTTCAGGAAAGGCAGGAACCTATCTCTTAACGAAACTCCATTCCTCCCACTACCAAGCACGGTACATAACGAGGGAGAGGAATCACCTTTAAATAGGAGGAGGTGAGCCCTCCCCAATAGGTAAGAAATATATTTTTTTCATAATTAATTTATTTTTATTTTTTTAATATACTTATTAAAATATCTCACACAAATATGAAATATGAAATATTCATTTCCTAAGATCTGACAATAAATTTGAAAATCAACTAATTAGATCATGATTAGGGAAAAAAAGTTGTTAATTACAACTTTGTGGCTTCCCTTTTACACTATTGGGGTTGATTAATGGACTATTATTTTCTTATTGGGTGTAATCCTCTTTGTGTATTCTTAATTTGGTTATCTTTTAAAAGACAGTTTATTTTTTTGTTTCTAGCTTTTTTTTTCCATTCTCTTACATGAACTCGATTTGGGAATGTGGCAGAGTCTTAGAGCTTACAATAAAATCAGAAGCATATTAATTAGATAGGGTATTGGATGAGCTGATGATATCTACCTTATTATCACTGGTTCATAATTTTTTTTTAGTGCAGTAAGCCACCCTTCCATAGACCGATATGGATAGAGCAAATTAGTAATGTATTTCATTTTGAGAATATGTTGGACCTTGGCTCTCATTTGAGGAAAGATTTGTGCATTTTGATGGATGTCAAATAAATATTCCTGTAACTTTTACCTTTTGATCCTTTTTTTCTCTAAAACTCAAAATCCTTTGTAATGTCTTGAAATCTTGCTAAGCATTTGTTGGGAGTTCTGTACAGTCCTTTCTTTTTGGTTTTCATGAAATGGAAGAAGGGATGAGTATATTGAAAGTTTTTTTCTTTTTCTATTGTGGAGATAGCGAGGGATAACATTCAGAAATAGTTGGCACTTACTGCTTTGTTGTTGTTTTACTATTGTGGAGATAGAGAAAATGAGGTGCACATAATGTATTATCCTTTTCTTACTGAATCTAGAACTTATGGTGATAATAGGTACTTTGTCTAGCTCTTAAATAGATCATCATTGTTGATGCTTATATCAACATTGTGCTTCTATTTTGTGGAATATACAGAAATGAAGTTTGACATAATATATAAAGATGAAGACTTGTGTCGCTGGGATGAACCGGATTACCATTATCATAAGTTTAATTTTATTTATTTTTTCCATATGCTGACTAGGTACGGCTATGTTTTGACATATTTAGTTTAATATGTAATAATGCCTATGAAATGTTGTGACATCTCCATTGAGATTGAGGAAAAATCTAAAACAAAAACAATTTACTTAAGATACTACATGTGATTCCATACAAGGTGGTTTCTTTACCCTACTACTGGAACAAGTGAAAGAAAACAAGACAGAGCTTGCTTTTTGTGTGAGTTGCATGTCGGCCTCTAAATATCATTGATATTAGCTTCTTTCAGCTTGAACTGATAAGAAAGGCAGAAGTGTATTTGCTTGTCCTCAGTTTGCGACGACCAAGAGTTCATGTCTGATCTTGATGTCCATTTTCCCACTGCTTTTGGTGAGTGGATTAATTGGTTTCATACATTTTTGAACTATGATTTATGTCTAAATGTTTTTTATGCAGGCCCATTTGCTGAGGCAAATGTTGACGACTCTGGGGCTGGTGCAAAGGAGTATGTGCGTGTTTGTATACAACAGAAGAACGGTAGGAAGTCTAACCACTGTAAAAGGAGTTCAGCTATAACAAGATCTTGATGGACTTGAAGGAGTTCTGGTACAATGGTATTGTTATCTAAGATCCAGAACTAAGCCAGGTATTCCACTGATATAAGTTACAGCTGCTGCCATGTGTGGTGCCTGTAAATGGTTGTTCTCTTTCTCTGATGGCAGGTTATTTAACTCAAGGTGGTTAGAGAATAAATGTTTTGAATTTCCTAGTTCAGGTACAGTATCTCTATGTTCTAACATATTGTACTTGCAACTATTGTATCAACCAAGTCATAGGGATTGGTTCATTTTATTTTTCCATTTAACTCCATGTTTCGGTTTTTTCTGTTGTGATTAAGCAAATAGGAAGCTGCAAGACCATTTCCAGTTTGTTTTTGTTTATAAGTAATAGTTGTGACCTAGATACAAGCCCATGTTTAAAAAAGAGAAGAGTCAATGAAGGTTGTTTTAAGTTGCAGAACTTAAATAAATAATCAAGCGTGTTTCTCCTGTTTTAGAACTTGTATGTAGGATGGTGTGCATGGGCAAGTGGGGAGTGGCTTACTGTCTTGGTATTAAAGGGTGTAAGTTATCAGAGATCACCATTAATGTACAAGAACAGCAGGAGCAGCAACGGCAACCCTTAATGTCTTAAACTATTTGGGATTGCTAAGAAATTATCATGTGTACCCATCCAATTGTTTTTCTATTCTGATCAATTGTTCACCTGTCTAGGAATTTCCTGGAGTGATTAGCTATTCTTGTGTATATGTTGATTTTGTGGTTCCTCAATACGGTGCTAGCATACAACAATTTGCATAGTTTGTGATGATTCCAATATTTTGTTCTCTCCATGATATGGTGGATTGTTGACTGATTTTTGAGACAGACATGTTGTAGTTTCTGAAATAGTTAGAAAAAATTTCAGCACACTGACTGCCCACACTCATCCTTTAGACCAACTTGTTTAATGCTGGGTTCTTCTTGTACATTAAATTTTGTCCCAAATGTTGCTTTAGATTCTAGAGATTCAATGACTTTCTACTGCCAACTTGTGTTTTTGGTGGAGGCTGGCATTGTTAAGAAGGAAGACGATAAGATTCATGGTTCTTAATACTTAGTCGACTAGTTTGTCATCTAAGCTTGTTTCAACTTGTTTATGACATGTTTGAAATTCTCACTGTCGAAGACGCTCGATCAAGATAGCTCGTTTGAGTGACCAATTATGTATGCTAAGAGAAGCTTTTTGCTTCATGCTAAGATTGTCACTTGAGTATCTGAGTCACCAATCTCTCTCCAGTAATTGCCCTTCCATTGTACATTTGGAATGCCATAATGCAACTCTCTAGCTATGCTTGATGTAAATTGTTTTGTTGCTTCTAATTTGAACGAAGAGCATTGGGGCTAGTCCTACTTTGTGTCATCAGTTGAATCAAATGGTGTTTTTGGTCGACAGAAGTCAACATCCTGTGGACAGCAACCAAATGAGATGTATATTTCTGGGTACAATGTATCAGTGGATGCTCCTGATAATATTGCTCATCTGAAGGTAAGTGGATACCACGCATCATTTGATTAAGTGTTGGAGGAGACACAAAACTCCCTATGTGGATTGATCCCTTTTTCTTCTTTATTACTCATTCTTATTTTGAAGGTACTATAAAAATTATCATGTGTACATACACAACTATATCCATGTTCTTTGCTTTTCTGACTATGATATGTTATCCAGTTAGGGTGAATGACGATGATGTGTCATTTATGTGAATGTTTAAATATTGTTGTTGACAATGTGTCGAGTCCTAGTGTCATTTTGGTGTCGGCGTATTAATTGCTAGTCATATGTACCTTACAAGCCAATCACGTGAGTGATGGTACGTGTGATATGATACGTATTCTTTTTGCTTATTATATTATTTGGTATTTTATCATGTATGTTGTATATATTATAATGTCCGTGGATCTGTGCAATATGAATCAAATCGTGTTGAGATCACGATAATGAGATCGATTCGCCTTTAAACACAGACCCTAAATAATCCTAGTCATAGATCACTTGAAAGGGGCATCGAGATGACCGAATAGATTGGTGTGTTGTACACTCGTCTATATGATGGAGGCGGTTGGTCTTATAGCTGCTCGTGTGGAGACACTATGGATACAGTGTAGGTGCTCATTGAAGAATAAGTTCACTGATTGATTCATTTACAGAATGCTGGATAGTTGATGATACCTTATTGTCAGATAGCGATTCTGTCATGTCAGTAGTCTATCTGTTCCTTAGACTTAAGACACCAAGGTTGTCCTGTATGAGTATTTCACTCTTTGATATTAGTCTTATATGTCTAGAAGTTCTATATCTAGTATAGTCGATTATCAGGAGTGACAGTCAACCTTACGAGGATTATTGTGTGTCGATAGAGGATCATCCGCTCTCGGTGTCATGAGAGGAATATCACATGTGTTTTGCTTAGGCAAATCCCTGGCCAGGGTTATTCGGATTGAGAGAAAAAGTTATTTGGGAGAATCCGATTAGAGCAAGACTCGAGTAGAAACCGTATGAGCTTAACAGTATCACGTCCGGTATATGGTCTTTGAGATATTAGATGGATGAAGGATTATATACATGGTAACTGAGGATAGACATGTTCAATTGATTATATTCCCTTGTATCATCTATGGAGTTTTGATATGTATGACTCACAATCAGCTCGATATTGGGCCTAGAGGGTCACATACATATGGTATGTGTTACGACGGGTAGAGGTTCAGATATGAGATATCCGCTAAAGCCTTTTTTTTATTAAATATCCAATAAGCCCTTGAATTATTAAATCATATGGATGAGATCCAATAAGAACCAACGAGAGATTATTAGGTAGAGACCTACTATCCAATACCCAATAAGAGGCTTTGGTAGTTGGATGGAAATCCAATACCCAATATGGCAAGATCTATTAGGGTTAAATTGATAGAGACCTCTATAAATATGAGGGAATCAAATGGTCATGGGTTAGGCTTTTTTAGCTGATCTTCTATTCTCCTCTTCTCCTCCTCAATCTACAGCCCCTATTTGGAATAGAAGGGGCAACCCCTTTTTGATTGTATGGTATACACGAGGAAGAGATTTGGACAGTGATTTAAGGGGCGTCTTCATAGCCCCTACTGTGTGGATCACCACTAGAGAGGAGGACAATTAACCTCATTCATCATTTTCCACAGATTTGTAGGTTTTTAAGAATATACAATCTCTCTAGGTAACACATCTTTCTTATACGTGTAGTTTTCGGTTTCACGGGTTTTTCCATATCAATTTTTGTACCACGATGAAACCTTATTTTTTGTGGGAAATTCTAGGATTTTTATTTTTTGTTCTTCCGCTGTGCATATCAATTTTCGTCCTAAGATTTTCCTACATTAATAGACTAAGATTTTCCTACCTAATTAGACTTTGTTTATTTCTTTCTAAATGATATTCACTGACCATAAATAATTCGAAAGTGATGTGCTTTCTTGATCCTTTGATTTGATTGTTATAAATATTTTGTTGGATGAACATTATGTTGTAAAGTTGAGTTTGGATTTGGTGTAGGATTTATTTTGTTTTCATTACATTAAATTATGAATGTAAATTGATTAAAATATATATGCTTCTTTTTTCAAGTGAGGTATTTTTTTAGATGACAATTTAAAGTTTCTCTTTGCATACATATAACTAACTATATGTCATTAATATTACAAATATTTTCATAATTTGTTCATATCATGATGGTGGGTCAGAGATGATAATGTATTTGTTAATCTAGATCTTCCATCCTCGAGTGCAATGATCCTAATGTCATGGATTTTGATCATGGAATTTCCATAAGACTAGGAATCAGGGAAGCTACTAAACTGTGATCTGATGAACACCATGGATTTTGATCATTTATGAGATTATGTATTGGAGATGTGACTTCATTTTGATCTCCATTCCCTAAGACTAGAATGGAAGTGCTTCAGCAGCAGAGGGTTAGGGTTCTTGCATTGTCCAAAATAAGACGAGCAAATAGAGTTTCCTACAACAGTTTAGAGAAATTACTGCTTTCCTTTTCTTTTCTCCTAAGTTGCACAAGATATGAGCAAGAATACATAGGACCAAGTCAACCATGGATCCAAGCCTTTGTTGACTTGCAGAAAAAATTCACATCAATGGGAGCCAGCCAAGCAGTTGACCTAAATTTCATTATCAGCATAAATTAGCAGCTATTCCAGTTGTTCAACAGCAACAGAAGCAATTTTTCTATTATGAGTTTTTTTTTTGAGAGAATATATGATTTTTATTTCTTGTTATTTCATAATAATGGAATAGATATATGTTACCTTCTTTGTTAGTTGAATCCCACTTATTCGATATGGATGCCAGCAAATTGATCTACTGCTGTTGATGTGCATAGCTGCATCATATGGTTTTTATACACTTATGAGATAACTAAATGCAATGAATTCATACATATTATACTCTTTGATATGGAATGCAGAAAATTTAAGGCCTTGGTTGGGTGTTTAACATGCCAACTTAACCTCAATGTGTAATATGTTTATTCATCCAGTTGTATAGTCCAGAAAACAATTCAAACAAGAACATTGAAAAGATGTTTTTTTCCCTTTTTTTTGTTTTTCTCACTTTAGCATTAGCAAATCCAATGCAAACTAATGGCATGATTAGTGGAGACTAAAAAGAAAGAAAGAAAATGATGAATTCTTTAAGAGATCCATCATTGGGATGTTCTCATATGGTGGGCAACAAATGAGAGCTTATACTATTGGTATGATACCTAGATCTTAGGAAGTTCTTCTTAATTAACCCATAACTCAACTGATCAATTAATTAAAATGGTTCATCTCATAAGATGAAGTTGCTAATGGGGGTTCTTTGAACTTGTTAAAAGAATTCAACTCATGGGAGAAGAAAAGAAAGAAATAGTGAAGAAGATTGTTTTGGTTTCATGGGCAGCGGAAATGGTGTTGGGGGAGAGCTAGTTGGAGCTGGAGCTTAATAGACAAGTGATGTCATGATACCCATTACTTGCAACTTGGTAATCACCAGAGAATTCCTTGGTTGTATAAAGCTATGGATTGACAAAGCAATTTTTCCTTTATTTTTTTTGTCTCTGACAAATAATACAATTAATGATAGTGTTGTTGTTGTCTTCTTAATTAGATGGTGATAAATTAGCATTAAACATATACATGCTAGCACCTTGTTTTAAGGTCTCATGGAGGTAGTTCGAGAGGATCCTATCTTGTAGACTTGATCAATTTAGTCAAAAACTTTCCATCAGTTTAGGTCTCGCATTGCAAGGAAAACAATGGATTTTGTAGGCCATTATGGACAATGGAAGACAATTGATGTATCTAATTTAAGCTTTCAATTAATACTAGTTTGAAGACAGCTAAGGGTTTCTCATCCTTTGAGATTGCCCACCATCTGCCAAACCTATGTCCCGTCCTTTTAATCTACCTTATCTGACCTTTGTGCAACAGCTCTCTCTCTCTCTCTCTCTCTCTCTTCAATATACAAAATCGACTACCTTTGTCTTTGGGGGATCTTGTGTAGTTTTAGTACTTACATGGGCTGTGTTCTTGTGAGTTTTTAGCAACACTAGAGATGAAGTGGGTGGGGATGGAGCTGTTGATCTAGATGAAGTTCTCCACCGAATCCCATTTCAGTTTAAGTCCAAGGAAGACTGTGAACATCTTTGAGGTATGCTTCCATTGAAGTCCCTGCTACTCATGACACAAGTTGGGCATTCTTTGCAGTACAGAGTCTAGTTTTGTTTGGCTCTGCCTCTTATATGGAGTGGAGCATAATTCAACTGTATACACCAGCAAAAGACTTCTCTTTTTCTCTCCATTAGTAACATCTTTTGCTTGCTTTTATTAATGCTCAAGGACTTGCTGAGATTGAAAGCCTCCTTCCATGGCTTGCAAGATGAAAGGGCTCCTCAAGGGAATAAAATACATCACCCACATCTTTGGTACTGGTTTTTGTTTATGTGCTTTTCACTCAGATGTCTAAACCTATGTTTGCTGATTAGATTTTGGGCATGGTTCTTCCTCTTGCTGTGTCACTTGCAGTGCACAAGGAGCAGGAGATGGAGATTGGGTACCCGACAGATGTGAAGCATGTTGCTCATATTGGTTTTGACAATCCATTTTGGGTGAGCAACTTCTGTTTTTTCTTCCTTTTTTCTTTCCTCTCTCTCAAGTAATCACTTTGAATCTTTCTCTCCTTGTGAGATAGATGTGGTTGAGGATGCATGAGATGATCAGTTTGCTAATTCATATATTTTTGGTCTGCAACATTGTGGTGCAGATGGATGAGTTCAAGTCAGCATCTGATTTCTCAGGCTCCCTCAGCAATTATGAGTCTGCACATAGCTCTTGGGTTTCTCAAGGCATACTCTCTCTCTCTCTCTCTCTCTCTCTCTCTCTCTCTCTCTCTCTCTCTCTCTCTCTATATATATATATATATATATATATATATATATATATATATATATATATATATATATATATATATATATATATATAAAGGTACTAAAGTCAAGGCATCTCTCAAGTTGTCCCCTAAAAATTCAGAATCATCATATAATACTTGAAAACCATTTTTATTTAAGGTTAATATTTTGAAGGCCTAACAAATAATCATGTGTTATGTTAAACTTAGAACATGTAATCCCCAAAAAGAGAGCAAAGTGAAACTCTATGACATCCATGGATGATTCTATGATTTTATGTATGTTTACATAATAATCAGGGAGTCACTTTACCCCCAAACAAATTAGTATTATTCTGATATATAATGATCGATGGAGTTATTTGCATCTCTCATACGTGCAACTATTCTACCGTAAATTGTACATGGTGTTATTTTGATCCTCGACGATTAATGTTAATCATCTCTATCATTGAGAGCTACCTTTTTTAGGTCATAACTTAACATAATGTATCCATATTTTCAACCATATTTTTTGTCTTCACTGATTAAATTATTCATCCATTTGGCACTACATAAGATTCTTCTTTTAGTACGTAGGCATAATATTATCAACATAGCTTATATTTGGCATGATATAATGCCACAAATGTCATTACATGACCTTTCCAAGCCAATTAGTTGCATGCTAATGTATGTGTCGTCCTCATATTCACAGTAGTTTGGCATATTTTCCTAGAATTAAATCTTAACCAAACATAAATTGATAATTATATGTTAATCTGTTTATTGAGAGAATGCTGTCCATAAATTATCTTGAGCAATAACCAGAAGACCAGTAAGTCCTCCTCCCATATTTCCTTACCTATCAAAGTGCTCATACATCTCTTCAGTTATTGCTCATTTTCCCATAATTTAAGTGTCTTGGCTCAACTTCTACTACTGTGTTGGATTCAACGCTAAGCAGTGCATTCTTTTTCTTTGCTTGAAGATTCTGTCGTTACATGATTTGCTAACAATTGTTGCTGCAGATTTTGATCGACCAAGGGAGCTTCAAACAGCTTCTGCCATGTTCATGGATCACCGTCTGCCTCGCATACCAAAAGCCCCCCGGTCGAAGACCAAGCAGAAGAAGAAGAAGAACAAGGTGGCATCTCCCACATCGTCGGCACGATCGTCGAGGTCGTCGACGTCGAGACCTTCGTACTTCACTGCGATCGAGGATGGTGGTGAAATAACAGGGTCTCAGGAGTGTTCTACATATCGATCTTAATTTTATTTTGCCTGAACAACACTCGATTCTATAGCTATAGATTCAGTTGAAGAACACAAAATGATTTGGTCGGTGTACAGTATTTTACTAGATTGGGATGAAGCATGATTCTTTGATTTGTTTACTTTTGTCTTGTTCTTTGAAGTCTGACTGCCATTCTATTCTTTTCCTCACTCAGGTGCAAAGAAGCCAGCATTGGATGCTTGCTTTCGACTATAACCCTAAGCAGCACTGAGCTGTTAATTCCTGCACATCCAATTAATTACTTGTATTTTAGAGAAAAGGGAAAAAAAAATATGAAAAATCAAAAGTTCAATTGTGTTATAGAATTTATCATGATATTCGTAAAGAACAGTCAAAACACCAAATGTTAGGCATTGGAATTGCAACTCGGACATGGTTGACAGGATGAATACATAACATGAACTGATGAACAAGCAATGCACATTTCCAACGCACCAAGCAAAGTATATAACTTTCTGTGGTAAATATCTCGAGAACAAATGCCTTTGCACCTCAGCACATCCATATGCTTTGCTTTAGAGGTTAAGGCGCCAACTTGTAAAGGTCACAGGAAGCCTACAAATGCCCCACACCATAGCGTTCTTCTCTGAGGCCCTCATCTTGAGCTGCTGCACCTTCTCCCTCATGGCGACCTCATGTGGCCTGGTGTTAGCCTGTGTTGCTGTGATGATAGCCATGGCGGGTGCGATTCAGTTCAGGGTCGGAGGATCGAAGGGGTGGTCTGTGCCTGACCCCGGTGCAATGTCGTACAACCAGTGGGCTGAAAGAAACAGGTTTCGTGTGGGAGATTCACTGTGTAAGCAAGCAGAAAAGCTTCTATGTTGTGTACTTCGAGTCGATCTGCGAAGATATCGAGTACGTTGACTTTGGTGTTCTTGCAGTGTTCGTCTACCCACCCGATAAGGACTCCGTCCTCCAAGTCGGGAAGGAAGCCTACGACGCTTGCAACACCAATGCCTATGTCGAGAAGTACGACGACGGCAACACCGTGGTCACTTTCAACCGGTCGGGGCCCGTCTACTTCATCAGCGGCGTGGAAGCCAACTGCCTGAAGAACGAGTCGGTGGTCGTGGTCGTCATGGCAGATCGGAGCAACCGAGCCGCAGCCCCAGGCGCGAGCGAGCCGAGCCCGTCGCCTTCTCCTTCGACCCCAGTCGCGAGGGAGCCGAGCCCGTTGCCTTCTCCTTCGACGGCCTCAGCGCCATCTCCTCCTCCTCCTCCTCCGTCGCCGCCACCGAGCCCGGCCGAAGTCACACCAGCACCGGGACCTGCACCTTCGGGCGAGGAACCCAATCCTCCATCTCCTCCCTCTCCGCCAAACATGGCTTCGTCGACGAAGGTCGGCTTCATGGGCATGGTTGGCTCCCTCCTTGGATCGGTCCTACTACTTGCTTTGTGAGGTGGGGAGCAAATGAATCGCTTGTGGAGTTGTCGAGCTTTTTGGCGTCATCGGTTTGAGTGGTTTGAGTGTGCCTTCCGAGAATAAACTGTTGGATTGCCACAAGCTATTCTATCCTTTCAAGTTGGTGAATGCAGAAAATTTATTTGTCTGAATGAACAACATCTCAACTGTGCTTAAGCTCGAAGTTTCTGATATTTATATTCCTAATAAATGCATTACTTTGTCCACATAATTCTGAATCTGACAATTACATTAACTTTAATGGTTTTGAGTTTGGTTTGATTTATTGCGATGAATTTAAATTATATGTTTATTATGATTAGAAGTTTTAAATTATTGCAATGAATCCCCTGCTCTGTTATATTAATTTCATATTTTAGCATTTAGAAGTTGTGATATTTAGATTGTCGAGAAATTTAGATTTATTATTTGATATTTTATATTAATATACATGAAATCTATGGTTTTTTATATGTTTAAAACCTCGTTTCAGATTATAATTCTGATCATATGGTATTTGATATAAACTGCAATTATTTCATAAGTTTTCATCGGAAATATTCATGAACTATTGACTTTTAAAATTCGGAAATACTAGTTATTGATGTTTTAATTCAAAAAAATAGTTTTTGAATATTATTAATCATATATATATATATATATATATATATATATATATACCTGCGAATTTTACATATTTATTCTGATATTATTTTAATTGAAATTTTTATTATCGAATTTTTAGAGGTTCCATTAAAAAAAAGAAAACAAATTGATTGAGAATTGACTGGGTTCGGGTCTCATGGGCCGAACCAGATCACCCAACCCAAGACGCAGACCCAACTTGGACCGGGCGCAAAGGGACTGGCGCATGCGGTCCAGGGATCGGCTCGGGTTTAACAGGCCGGCTTGGTAGAGCGGCTGAGCCCCGCTTAGGCCTGCGAAGTGAGGCTCGGTTCGGGCCGTTGCGGCCTGGTGTTTAGGCCCAGTCTTCGGCCTCTCCCTCGCACGTGCAGTGCACGCGAGCATGCCCAGTCCACTGGTGAGCACAGCCCGGTGCTGCGCGAGTCTCATTGGCTCCTAATTCAGACCGAACGAGCCGGTTTGACCGGTTCAGGATGATTCTACCCTGTATAATTCAAATTAGATACAATTAAGTTTAAATTATATTAGTTTAGGATGATTCTGGATTAGTTCTACGAGGATTTCATATTGATTCAATTCGGTTCTAATTGAATTAAGTTCAGTTTAAGTCAATCGAACCAATTCAATTAGGGTTTAGGTCGATTGATAGGGTGTGACTCATCGTCTTACTTATGTTGATTGATTATTTATGAGTTTTTAATAATTTATATGAGAGATAAAAATATACAAAAAATGATAAATGTATCCAATATGATACTAGGATTATTAGATAGTTCCTCTATTATTCTTTCTTGAGATAAATATGTTCTTATTTTGATGAGTAAGGAAGATCACTCTATTTATTATTGGGAGTACAATATGTATTTTATTCATCCGATATTAAGAGAATAGAGAATCCATCTTGTCATGTTATGTTATGAGATAAGATAATTTCATGGGAGAGTGATCCACCTAATGTTCTGATATTGAATCTTGTTACTGAGACCGGCTACTAAGATTTATGATCGAATGTTTTGACTTACTAAAATTTATTTTGTTATTGATTTTATTACCTATTATTAAAGGATGTTTAGCCGTTTCTACCGAGCATTGCTAATTTCAATATCTTTGCTTTGAGATGCTATATATGGAAAGTATGTTATATTCTGCTTGTACTAGAGAAGAAAAAAATTGGACATGGATGTGTAATGATTAGCCTAATAAAAGGTTTCTGATCTGTGACTAAATTTGGGCTGTTATGATTTGCGTCTTTAGATTTGACAGTCTCATCAAAATCCAAAGTTCAAATTATAATCCAAAATCAAATCCCATATTCATGCAGGTGAACAAATCCAATGATGGTTTCACATTGTAAATACAATGTGCCTTCATTTTATATACTATGTTGTAATAATACTAAGACATTTTTTCCATATACAGCACAACTATTACATTATTATGAAGTGTTTTTTTTTTTTCTCTCAATAAAGCAAGTTAATTAGGCCTGTAATGACCCACCTTGACTTTGACTAGGAAAACAATCTTGCTCGGCTATTTCAGGAGACATATATGATCCATTTACATCATCCATACCAGAAAACACAATACATTGTTTGCCTTGAGGATCAATGGTTCCAACTAAAATACATTTACTACCTATATCTTCTAAACAACAGCACTCAAAAATGTAACAGGAAAGCTAAATCTGCAGTTCGATTTACAAGACAACTTTACAATCATCTTCTACTACATCTCAAGTGTAACAAATACCATACAAAACAACACAGCAAAACCTACTATGTCTTTCAGTTCTTAACAGAAATCAGCGCCGCCTGATATCAGTGGCTTCTGTGACTCGGGCAAGTGCTCAACATATAATGAATGTATCATTTCTACGTACTCGTTCATGTTTTCGGCTTCCCACCCATCTGTTTCTATTGGTGGAAGGTACTTTACTGTGATTGGGGCTGGTCTGACTCTCAAACTATTCTTCCTCCAAGCTAGATGTGTGCCAGTGAATATCATCGGAACAATTGGCAACTGTGTTTGCAGTGCAATATGCATGAAACCCTAAGAAGATCGATAAATTCAGCTCATGATGTAAACAGAAGCATTTATATATGCAAATAGAGTTAAGATGATTACCTTCTTAAACGGAAGAAGCCTCCCTGATCTGGATCGAGTACCCTCTGGAAAAATGATAAGTGACAGGTTATGGTTCACAATTGCATGAGCTGCCTGAACTCAAGAACAAAACTTTGTTAAACATATCTTAAAAATTGTTAAAGAATATGCTGTTCACGAGTGAGTGCAACCTCTTTCAGGGATTCGATGGCAGCAGAAGGGTTGGAGCGGTCTATACGGAGATGGTTTGCCAACACGTAAAGCTGCCCAAACAGAGGATACCAAATGATCTGGGAAAAAGATGTGTGTTATCAGTATAAGATTAATGCTTGATATCTGAGATAATCTTTGATGACAACAAAATTTAGTTTCACCCTGACCTCTTTTTTGGCTATGCCAACAGTGCCTATTGGGGTCAGCCACATAACAAGAAAAATGTCTATGGGCGACGCGTGATTACAGATAAATATAGCCCTTGTGTCAGAAAACTCGGAACCTTCAATCTTTATGGGGTTTCCTAGAATCCACATCTGCAAGAATTAGAAGGATCAAAGATCATATATGAGAAAAAAATTATAATTTTGAAATGTAAATAGTTCATGTATGCAATAACCAGAGATACAGCACTTGGAGAGAGTGGCTGAGCATTTAAACAATGAGAAAAAGTAACTAAATACCTTACAGAAATACATAAGATGGCACTCAGGAAGAAACAGTACATAAAAGTTTTCTGCCATCTGTTATCTGAATATACACTGGTGGATTTTTTAGGTGAATACACAAGCTTCTAATAACTAATAAGCATACCCAGTAATAACAAACCAAATCTCAACCATGTAGCCTGACAAACATTATATTAATTTACATATTTATCTTCTTTATGACAAATGAATCCCTACATATGTACATTAATTTTTTATTATATTTTTCATCACTAAAAAATACCAAAGACATTTTAGTGGGAGGTTGGTCATACAAGTATGTCTCATGTACTGTTCTTTTTGGTATTATATGTTTGACCTTTTCTGGACCCAAGTCTTTCCCGGGATATATCAGTTATCTATGACATAAATACTTAAAGAAAGTAGTTCTTAAGGAAATGCTTCTTTACTAAGTTTATTTTGCTCAGTCAGCTTTAATTTTGTGACTTCTAGCATGGATGCACTGCAGATGCACACCTATGAAACTATTATTTTCTTGAAAACACAACCAACTATGCAATATAGCAACATGTTGTGCTATTCCCAAGAGTACAATGTGAGGCACACATAAAAAATAGATGTTCTGATTTGCGTGAGTTTCATGATCACTATTATCAAATTTAGGATTTAAAATTTAGCCTATACATGTAGGCTCTTGGCACAGACCGGTACTTACTGGCTCAACAACTAGCCCGATGCATGAAGCAGTCGTTTTCACCTAGTATAGGTTCCTACTGAGCTTACCACCTACAATGGTTACCATACCAGGCCCATCACGCTGTTTTGAATGTTGGAACTAGGTTTATGGGGTGGCAAGCATACCCTCAGTATGCAAATCCAAGAGCACCTGAATCTTCCACCCTTTTAAACCCCTATTCAACCACTTCTTTCCCCATTGTTTCACCAAATATTCTCAATCTTACTCTCCAAAGTTGACTTTTCTCAAATTCAAGGTCAATCTTAAACAAGTCAAGCCTCACTCTCAAGAACTTGTTTTTCTCAAAAACAAAGGTATATCCAAACCTCATTTAAAAATTTGCCTTAATTTTTGTTGAATGAGGTAGCATCTTCTTTTTTCATTTGAAGTCACGAATTTATGGATTTTGACTTAGAATTTTGATTGTTCATAAATCTATGGATGTTATGTAATTTCTTATAGAAAGGAGGCAGATCAATGAAACTCTACCATAGATCTACATGATTTTAAGATAAATCCACCCAGATCGGACCAAAAGTAATGCAGATCCAATGAAAATCCATCTGGACCTGACCTAGATTTGTTCAATTTTGGTCTAGATGCATATAGATCTAGGTCAGATTGCACAGCTCTGACCTAGATTTACATCAAAACAGATGTGTGCTTTGACCTAAGTTTTCATAGATTTTCATAGATCTAGTATAGAACTATAAGAATTCACCTAGATCTAGACTAAGTTCATATGGATTAGACATAGATCCATACCAACATGACATAAATTTGCATAGATGTCGGCTAGATCTGAGCAGATGCAAACTAGATTTGCATAGATCTTATGTGTTCAAGCTTCTTTCAAGATATTGAGTCTAAATTCAATAATTGTGCACTTGAATCAGTTTGTTAGTCTGTAGGGAAATGGTACTGAAGCAACAAAGTTCAAAACCAGTATGATAGTACATTTGCTGCTTGGGCCCACCACCATTATTAACGGCATATTCACTGCAACTACATTCCATGGGCGGAGGAATAACTGAGTGAGGTAACAATTAGCGGATGGATTCCCTGATTTAGCTAAATGCACGATGGGTCTCAAGAAGTCAGACGAGCTTTTTGAGTAGAGTTGGATGTTTAGAAAGCCCTAAAGCTTCTCATGATCTGATACTTCACATAGCTCATAGTGCCACCATATAGACTTTACTGCTCTACAGCCAATGCAAGCATACTTCTCACAATCATACTAGCTAACTTCATATGAATGCTAGTTTTAAGTTTTTTTGTGCAGTTGCTGTAGTAATTCCATTGATCCCGCAATGTCAAACCACTATCTAGCAAATTATACAACTTCCCTGCAACTCAAAATGTTGTGGAGCAATTTGCATTCTTTAATTTGGTTTTACTCCACAATTTGTTCTCTCACCATCATTGGTTTTGTACCAGCAATTTGCAGTCTTGAGATACTACCAGTGACTGTCCCCGAAAATATTGTGAAAACCTCTCGACAATTGATGCTCCCTGTGCAATCCATCCTCTGTGGCATGTATCCTTTACTTGTCAGCTAGAAGATCATCCAAAACTAAAATCCTTTATACTTGATAGCCCCTGCACATATCACCATCTATCCCAATATACCTCCCCCACTTTGCTACAGTATGCATTACAATAATCAGAAAGTGTTTGTTGATGACAATCCATCAAATATAAAGATAACCTATATTTTTGTAGTTATCTATGCTACTAGTGTGTGAAATAAGTCGTGCATTGCACCAAACAACATAATGTGAAAATCTACTTGTGGTCACTTGGCAGGTACTTAAGTACGTATGTATACAGAATTAATACTAAGCTAACTATCGAGTTATATAAAAGGTTTGTTGGTGCCTTATGTTCATCTTGAGTTCAAACTAGATCCACGTAAGACCATCTATCAATTTCCTCTGTTTACGTGAATAAATATCCTTTTGTGCCGTAATCAAGAATGTTGTCCTCTGCATTTGAGGCAAAATACGATATGTGGGTCAGAACCCATGTGTAAAATAAATAATCTTGTCGACCAAAAAGATATACCATTTATTGGACGAAGGATCAACATTCTTTGATCAATGAAACTATGGCTGTTCCTGATACTCTTGCTACTAGATTCTGGACAAAGCATGTAAGCCATAGAAAATTCTGTTTCAATAATGCAGCCATCAGTCAAATATGATTCAGTAGCATCATACTGAGTTTCTCTGAGATACTACATTAAGTACTATGGTTATTGTGTGCACTTTGTCTTAATGCTCCTAGATAATGCACTTGTACTTTCACAGCTTTGTACTCTATAAAGTTTTCCACTACATTATGTACTATGCCGAAGGAGGAGCTGAAGAGAAGACCCCGAGTAGTAACTAGCTAAAATGATAAGAGATGCTTAGTTGTGATTGATTGGAGATTGCAGACTCATCGATAAACCTGGAAATCTTGTTTTAACTAATTCATGTCTCCTCTGAATCATAGTGTCATGTAACAGTCAAATTGAAAGGAAGATAAACTTGAATTATAGGGGGAATGGAACATTGTAGATTGAATTTTTTTTCCTATTTGAAAGCATACAATTTATAAGAAGATACATTGTCAAGAGTTCCTTCTAACAAATTAAAGGGATTCTCTCGATCTCTGAAGCACTCTTTTCTGAAACAAATCTGATTGTTCATTTCATGAATCACGACTTGGCTGCACAATCAACTTTGTGTCTTTATGTTTGCCTTGTACCCAATTCTGTTCGATCCAAGTCACTATCAACAAAATAAACAACTAGTTGCAGTTGAAAGCAGTAAATCGTCCCCTCATTAAATTTACAGAACCCCACTAAACACAAAAGACGATTTTAATTGGATGATACCCATATCAGATACTAGCCAAGAACAATCATGGTAATGTGGTACCACAATATCAAAACCCACTGTCCCATTCAATGCTATCAAAATTTGATCCACCATTCGTGTCACCCACATACCCTCGCAGCATTGACATCTTCATGCCCCAATAATTGTGGACAGAAAACTCAAGCCATCCAAGAAGCTGTCCGAGGCTATTAACTTCACAATCAGGTACACGAGCGGAAATTTCAATCGATTGATTTAGAAGACCGATCGACGAGCGAAAAGAGGAGAATCAAGTCCAGTCGATCACATATCCACACGACAAACAATAAGCACATTGAAATCAAGATATATAAAAAAAAAATGCAATTTTTTTTCGCATTATTATCAAATCGAAGCAGAACATGATGATCAAGATTGGAACTTTCTTATTCTAATTTTTCATTTTGCTTACCATCAATCGCCCGGTGACGTGCCCGTAGAGGTTGCCCTGCCGGATCCGCTCGTAGGGCCACGGCAGCATCGGGATCATGACCACCGCCCACACGAAGGTGGTGACCGTCATGGTGAGGAAGCAGGCGACGATCCGGAGGGCCGAGACGACCACCGTGGCCCATCCGTCCTCGTCCACGAACCCGCGACCGTCCTCCTCCGGCTCCTCGGTTTCCGGCGACGGGAACCCCGCCTCGAGGCAGCTCTCCAGCCGGCGGCCCCTCAGCAACGAGTTCAGCAGCGAGTGATCCATATTCTCCTGTCCGCTCCTCCCCTTGTCTCTTCGCAATCCACCAACGGCCCAACCACAACGATAACAGCTACAATCGACCGCATTCCCAGGAAGAAGACGAAGGCAGTAGTAAAATCCACTGCGCTACATTATTCATATATAAATAATTAAAGAAATGAGTTAATATTTATTGAAAGCTATGAGAGTGTTGTACTAAACATGATTTTACATATTTATCCTTGTCAATTTTGAACTATAACATTTATTCTTGCAAATTTTGATATACACGTATATTTATTAATTGGTTTGAGTTAAAAGTAAGTAATAAATATGCAAAAGGTTTATCATAATAATATACATAAATTTTGTAGGTTTTGCAACAATAAATACATATATATACATACTAAACAATATATAGAAATGAAATGTTCATCTTTCATTGATTTTGAGGAAATTCTTTCCATGTATCTCCAAGTATTAGAGACCTAACCATATATTTCTCCTTTAACATTCATAAAATATAAGAATAATTATGACTAACATTAATTAGTTCGAAATAAATTAAAACATAAAGAGTATTAAATAGTGAATATTATAAAAGTAAGTTTGTAGGTGTACAACAACAATATATGTGGTGACAATTTTTAGAGGACATCCAGTAATTTAATTGATAAAAAAATATTAATGGTTGATAATAAACTCGTTAGATCAAATCTCTCTCTGTTTCATCATTAAACATTTAAATAAATAAATATATATATATATATATATATATATATATATATATATATATAATATGTGTGTGTGCAATTTTACCCTTAATTTTACTCCTCTAATATTGGATTCCAAAGGACTGGATTGTAATTATGTACTCGGTCAGAACACATGAACGCGTGGGGTTGGATGTGATGGCATGTAAGAAGGACAACGGATCGAGTAGAGAGATAAGAGAAGATTCTAGAGAATGAGAGGGTGTGTAAAGGAGGATCTGTGATGAGCTGTGATGAGAGATCGGACGGAATTTATTAGTGCTTATGCCTTTATATATATGTATACTTTTGTCATTTAATATTCTACTATATATATATATATATATATATATATATATATATACTCCTTCGAATAATATTTGGGTCATTTTAGACAATCGAACTCACTAGTCTTTTTGAAGTTAAAAAAATGGAATATAAAATTAGAATTTTAAAATCATAATAAGGATTTAGAGGATGTGTAATTTAGATTATTCAACAAATATTTTTAACTTAAGCTGGCTTACTGAGATTAAGTGATATTGATGTAAGAGAAAATAAGGATGATAATGGATTGAAATTTTTTGAAATATGCAAATCTTTTCGGAGCAATTAATTGATTGAATTAGTGTCACATTTTATACTTTGAATTAATTGTGCTACTATTAATTGGATTTGTTTAGTTCCGAAGCAATTCGAGCCATTTAATTAGTAGATTGACTACTAAAACGGGAAAAAGAGAAAAAGGAATGCTTAGGAAATATTGGGGTCATTGTGTATTAAATTGATGCAATTTGTATAGTAATAATAGTCCATGACCTACTTACCCTTTTAACTTCATGCAAATTGATGCATTGTTGATAAAATTTAAATGTGAAGTATCCTTTTTTTTAAAGGAAATTGCCCATATAACTTCATAACTAATCTTATTTTTGCTCGATTGCATTATAATAATTGAAATAGATCATTCCAAAAAGATTTATTTTTAGATTATTCTAATATTTCCATTTGATAATCAATCATCTTTTTTTTCCAACCATTCTATCAAATTGATCTATTCTCAGTTATACTATTTTTTTTAACTATATTATAGTATTTTTTTATTTTATTGAAAATAATTATAAGTTACTAAAAAATATTATAACTGAGCTTTTTAGATTGATTCCTAAAATTCATAAGTATTTTCTTTTTATCTATTTCCTTTTAGGATAATGTTGGTCGGTACATATTGATTTTGGAATCGGTCATCGGGAGTGGTAGTCAACCTTACGAGGACTATTGAATGTCGATAGAGGATCATCCATTCTCGATGTCATAAAAGAAATATCTCATGTGTTCTTACTTAGACAAATCTCTAGTTAGAGTCATTCGGATTCGGATTGAGAGAGAAAGAGTTCTCCAAGAGAATCCGATTAGAGCGAAATTTGAGTAGAAACCGTATGGGTCTGATGGCACCATACCCGATATACGATTTCTGGGATATTAGATGGATGAGGGAATATATGTATATGGTGACTGAGGACAAACATGTCCAATGGATTGGATTCCCCTGTATCATTTGGGGACTGAAGCGTGGTGGCCTAGTACATCTCAATCGATGAGTCGAGTAAATTATTAGAGAGATAATAATTCACTGAGCCAGAAGGAATTCTGATAGATATGACTCACGGCCAACTCAATATTAGGCCTAGAGGGTTACACACATATAGTAGGCGTTACGATGAGTAGAGGTTCCAATATGAGATATCCAATAAGCCCCTAAATTATTGGATCTTATGGATGAGATCCAATAAGAGCCAGTGAGAGATTATTGGATAGAGATCCACTCATCTAAGAGGTTTTGATAGTTGGATGGAGATCCAATACCCAATAGGGCAGGATCTATTAGGGTTAAGTTGACGGGGGACCTCTATAAATAAGAGAGAAATAGTTCATAGGCAAGCTCCTTTTTGGATTGTCTCTCCTATTCTCCTCTTTTTCTCCTTCTCAGATAGTAGGCTTGGAGTTTTAAGGAGTATCGTTATAACCCTACTGTGTGGATCACCACTAGAGATGACGCTTGATCTCCTTCACCCTCTCCTAGAGATCTGTAAGGATTCAGGGATATACGATCTCCCTATGTAACATAATCTTTAATATACATAATTTTTTATTTTATGGATTTTTTGCATCAATCTTCGCACGACGACGAACATATCTTTGGGAAATTGGGGATTTTGTTTCATGTTCTTCCACTACGCAAGTGATGTCGCCCCTCAGATTTTTCTACAGTGGTACCAGAGCCAAATTGTTTATGTGAAAGATTAGTTTTGAACTAGTGTTTTAGAAAATCTTTTGATGTCAAAATCGCAGGTTGGCCAATGGTTGCTTGCAACCTTTGGCCGAGGCCTAGCCACCTATGTGCAGGGGGCCAGTGCTCGACCGTAGGGGTGCTTGCCCGCGAGGGTGCATGACCAGAGGAGCGACGTCACTCGTGGGCAAGGACGACGCCCCTCGTCCCCTATAGTGGCCACCTTCGGTAGGGTGGCAGTAACACAACAAGGGAGAAGAGAAGAGGGTTTGGGTTTTTTTTTAGTAAAAGTTAGTTTTTTCCCTCGAAATATGAGAAATTCTAGTTTCTATCCTTTCTCCAAATTATGATAATACCCTTCACAATTCATAAAATTTCTTACATGCCCTTGATTTCAAAAAATATTAATTAATTAAAAAGTTTAATTGATGATGATGATGATGATTATTATTATTATTATTATTATTATTATTATATAGTAGTCCTACATGATGATGATGTGTACATGTAATGTATGATATGTGGACGGATGATCATGGACCGTATAATGTGTGTATTTGTGATTATTATTATTGGGGCCTATGAGCCTCTATTTTATTTCTCATTTATTATCGGGTCTACGTGCTTATGATTAAGTCGTATTCACATGAGGAGGCGCAGCAGGAGCGTAAAAGTGATAGTGGGACCCACGAGACGGACGATCACAATGCATGGAGATGCATCGAGATGCCGACGAAACCGATGAGGACGAGATGGACGATCACAGAGCAAAGAGATGCATTGCTGCACACATATATCTTGATGTGAGTGATTAGGCCCACTCGCTCAAGCCTTATCATATTAGGTTGTGGTCCATGAGCATCTGGTATGATTTCTTATGTGATGTGTGATTGATTATACACCTACTATATATATATATATATATATATATATATATATATATATATATATATATATATATATATATATATATATATATATATATATATATATATATATATATATATATATATATATATATATATATATATATATATTTGCATGCGATGTAGATATATATTAAATATGTATATGTGTGATACGTTATATTAGGAGACCAAATTAAAATCTCATCTCTCGATAATATTAAATTGGTAAATGTGAGGTAATTATATTGACCCACATGGCCTTCCATCGTTATAGGTAGGGATCGATTTTCAATATAGGTTGAGTTGGTCGAGTCACTCGAGGCTCACCTATATCGTGATTCGCTATCTTGCCTATGACATAAAGATGTCACCGGTGACCTGAGGATATGGTATGCTTGATCGAGTCCCTCGAGGGCATATCATATTATCATGACTCATCTTGTAACGATGGTGTTGACTTAACTGAACATCATGGTTGGTCGAGTCCCTCGAGACCATGATGGTTCGGAGGCTGAGATTGCTCGCTATGTGTAGTATATAGATGACTCCACTCTTGCTTAGTGTTACATATTGGGCTCCATGACTCCTAAGTTACAGAGATAACATGAAAAGATGGATGTCAAATTCATTCTCCTACATGTCCGTAAATTGTTTGAGGAACAGAAAAGGACTCAGCGATATGAGATATCCAAGAGTCTCTTCCGTGCTAGAATGACTGAGGGGACACCGATTCATAACCATGTCCTAAAGATGATTGAGTGGATAGAGAAACTCACAATCCTAGGAATGGTCCTAGAGGATAACCTGTGTATAGATCTTGTGCTTCAATCCCTACCAGATTCCTTTTCACAGTTCATAATAAATTTTAATATGAACAAGCTTGAGGTGACTCTCCCTGAGCTCCTTAATATGTTGAGGGAGGCAGAGAGCACTATCAAGAAAGAGAAGCCTGTTCTCTACACTAGTGAGACCAGAAAGAAAAGGAAAGTAGAAAAGTCTTTTAAGAAGGGCAAGGGCAGACTAGGTAAAGCAAAGATTGCTAAGAAAGACCCGACAAAGGACAAAGGCCAGTGCTTCCACTACGACAAAGATGGGCACTAGAAGAGAAACTACAAAGAGTACCTTGCAGAGAGGGCGAAACAAAAGCTTGGAGAAGCTTCAGATGCTATCATGGATGTAAGCAGGTCCAAGAGGAAATGTCATGAGGTGAATAGTGTATACCAATGTAGGATAAGTCACATCCATGAGGGAAGAATTCAAAAGTTGCTAAAGGATGTATATCTAAATCCATTTAACTATGAGTCATATGCAACTTACGAGCATTGCCTTTGTAGAAAACTAACCAACTCTTTATTTAGTGGAACTAGAGAGAGAATCACTGAGATGTTAGAACTCATATATAGTGATGTATGTGGACCCATGTCAACTCATGTCATTGGTGGTTACTCCTATTTCATTATCTTTACTGATGATTTCTCAAGATATGAACATGTGTACTTAATAAAGTACAAGTCCGAGGCCTTTGAGAAATTCAAACAGTATAAAAATGAAGTGGAGAACCAGACTGGAAAGAGTATTAAGACTCTTTGATTAGATCGAGGAGGTGAGTACTTTAAGTATAGAGTTCACATAATTCCTCAAGGACTATATGATTCGATCCCGATGGACACCTCTTTATATACCTTAGCTCAATGGTGTATCTGAAAAGAGGAATCATATACTGTTAGGCATAGTGCGGTCCATGATGACTTTCGCTGATCGCTGATGATGAGTAGCTTACCTTCTAAATAGAGTTTCAACTAAATCGATAGTGTCTACACCATATGAGATATAGAAAGGGATTAAGCTCGATCTTAAGGTTATTAAGATTTGGGACTGCCCTACCCATGTCAAAAGACATAACCTTGATAAGTTTGAATCGACGACAGAGCGGTGCAAGTTCATAGGATACCCCAAGGAAACTTATGAGTATTATTTCTATCATCCCGAGGACCAAAAGGTCTTTGTAGCTTAGAAAAGTATTTCTTGAGAAGGAACACATTCTTGGTAGAGACAATTGGAGCATGATAGAGTTGAGTGAGGTTGGAGAACCTAGCTCAAGCATCATTCCACGGCTTGAGTCTGTTTAGGTACCTAACACACAAGTTCCTACTTTATGTAGGTTTGACAAAGTATCTTATCCTCCTGAGAGATATGTGAGACATATTATAAAAGAGGATAGTGAGGATATTGATTCTCAAACCTACGAGGAGGCTATTACGAGTATAGACTCCAGGAAGTGGCAAGAAGCCATACATTCTGAGATGAATTTCATGTACTCCAATAAGGTTTGAAACCTAGTTAATGCACCCAAGGGTATCGTACCCATCGGTTGCAAGTGGATCTTCAAGAAGAAGATTGGAGTAGATAGAAAGGTAGAGACCTATAAAGTAAGACTAGTGGCTAAGGGGTATCGTCAAAGGTAAGGTGTTGACTATAATGAAACCTTCTCACCCGTTGCCATGCTAAAATCGATTTGAATTTTATTGATTATTGCAGCACACTATGATTATGAGATATGACAAATGGATGTGAAAATCATATTCCTCAATGGCAACCTCGAGGAAAAAGTGTATATGATACAGCCTAAGGGATTTGTGTCCAAGGATTGCCCAGATAAGGTGTGTAGGTTGCTTAGGTCTATTTATAGACTAAAGCAAGTTTCCCAAAGTTGTAACATAAGATTTGATGAGACAATCAGATCTTATAACTTCATTAAGAATGAAGATGAGTCTTATGTATACAGGAAGGTAAGTGGAGCGCTCTCACCTTCTTGGTGTTATATATGGATGATATCCTGATCATTAGGAAAGATGTAAGAATGCTATCGACGGTAAAGACTTGGTTATCTAGACACTTCTCCATAAAGGACTTAGAGGAAGCATCCTATATCTTGGAGATTCGGATCTATAGAGATAGATCCAAAATGATGCTTGACTTGTCCTAGTCCAGATACATAGACATCATTGTCAAAATATTTGGTATAAAAAATTCTAAGAAATGTCTCATATCAATGAGATATGAGATATCATTTTCTAAGAATATGTCCCCAAAGACTCTTGAAGAAAGGACGAACATGGATATGATACCCTATGCCTCAGTGATAGGGTCTATCATGTATGTCATGTTATATACCAGGCTTGATATAGCGTATGTTTTGAGTGTCACGAGCAGGTATCAAGCAGATCTAGACTTGGAGCACTGGAAAGCAGTAAAGTATATCCTTAAGTACTTGAGAAGGACTAAAGATCTTTTACTGGTATATGGAGGTAGTAGCCTCAGGGTTGAAGGCTATATAGACTCGAGTTTCCAATCCGATGTCGATGATAGCAAGTCAAATTTGGTATATATGTACACCATGAATAGAGGACCAATATGCTAGAAGAGTTCCAAGCAAAATACTACTATTGATTCGACCACAGAGGCGGAGTATATTGCTGCAGCAGAGACGGTAAAAGAGGGAGTCTAGATAAAGAAGTTCATCACAGATCTAGGAGTCATACTAGGAAGCGAGGAGTCGATTCCCTTGTATTGTAACAACATCAGGGCGGATACTCAAATAAGGGAACTCAGGTCCCATCAGAAGTATTATGAGGAGGTTCCAACTGATTAGAGAGATCATGGCCCGAGGAGATATATCAGTGGAAATAGTTCCATTTGAAGATAACATTGTAGATCCATTGATAAAGCCGTTGTTTCAAATTGTCTTTGAGCATCAAAGGGGTCTGATGGGGATCAAACACATAGGTGATTGACTTTAGGTCAAGTGGGAGATTGCTAATCATAGGTGCCCTACAAGCCAATCACGTGAGTGATAACACGTATGACTTGATACACAATATTTTTGTTTATTATTATTATTTAATTTTTTATCACATTATATTGCCTATTGCTTGAATATATTGTGATGTCCATGGATCCGTGCAATGGGAATCATATTGTGATGAGATCACAATAATGAGACCAATTCGCCTTTAAACACAGATCCTAAATAACCCCGATCATAGGTTACTCGAGAGGGACATCGAGATAACCGAACAGACTAGTGTGCTTTGTATACCCGTATATATGATGGTTGTAGCTGATCTCATACTTGCTCATGTGAAGACACTAGGGATATAATACAAGTGCTCATTAGGGAATTAGTTCACTGATTGATCTGCTTATGGAATGTTGGATGGTTGATGATGTCTTATTATCAAACAACGATTCTGAGTCCCAATGGTGTATCTGGTCCTTAAACTTGAGACACCAATGATGTCCTGTGTGAGTACTCCACTCTTTGATATCAGACTTATAGGTCTGGAGGTTCTAGATCTAGCATAGCTGGTCATCGAGAGTGATAGCTAACCTTACAAGGGCTATTGAGTATCATTAGAGAATTATTCACTCTCGACGTCATGAGAGGAATATCTCATGTTTTCTTTTTTAGACAAATCCTTAGCCAGGGTCATTCAGATTGAGAGAGAAAGAGTTCTCTAGGAGAATCCGATTAGAGCGAGACTCGAATAGAAATCGTATGGGTCTAACGACACCATGCTCAGTATATAGTCTCTAGGATATTATATGGACGAGGTACATTATAAGTAAGGATAGATAAGTCCAATAGATTGGATTTCCCTACATCGTCTAGAGATTACGGCGTAGTGACATAGTACATCCGTAATCGATGAGTCGAGTGAATTATATTGGGCTGATAGTCCATATTCAGCCCATGTGGGCTAGGGCAGCCCACAGCCCACAGCCCACAACCCCTCTTAACCTAACCCTAATTAAGATTAGGGGGGTGTGGTGGCTGCGTTTTAGAAGCAGAAAAATGCTATAAAAAGGCAGCAACGAGGCAGATCTTGTGAGCCACGAGATTCCAAAGAGAAGAAGGAGAACAAGGCAGAAAAGGAAGAGAAAGAAAGGGAAGAAGACAAGGACAACGCAGAGAGACTGTTCTCAATCATCTAGCAGTGTTCTCATCTCAGGTTAGATCAAATCTACAGTAGACTCTTGCTGTGATTACTTGGGGAGGTTTTAGATATTATGGGCAGTGACGTGATCCTTGTATCCCAGTTCTTCTCTTGTGGTTGTTGCTAGGGTTTTGGGCAAGAGATTGAGATTTGTATATTCATTATTCTCATAGTGGATTATCTCTAGTTTGCCCCGTGGTTTTTACTCTTCCCATTGAAGGGGTTTTCCACGTATATCTTGGTGTTTCTGTTTGATTATATTTCCATTTTATTCCGCTGCGTATTATGGTCTTCTAGTATTTGTTCATATACAAAGGTTATTCCTCTTTATATCCCCATCAACTGGTATCAGAGCGGGGTTTTGGTGATTTAATTTTTGTATTTGAACATGGAGGCCAGTAATATTTCTTGCATGATTAGTTTGAATGGAAATAATTGGATGATATGGAAACCAAGAATGGAAGATCTCTTGTATTGCAAAGATTTGTATGGACCTTTGCAAGGGGATAGTGCAAAACCTACAACTATGACAAATGATGAGTGGAAGAGGTTAGATCGAAAAACAATTGGGTTTATTAAACAATGGCTTGATGATAGTGTCTTTCACCATGTTTCTACTGAAATTTTTGCATATTCTCTTTGGAAAAAATTGGAAAGTCTTTATGAAAGAAAAACAGCTGGCAACAAAGCTTTTTTGATCAGAAAACTTATGAACCTAAAATATAGAGAGGGTGCTTCTATTGCTGAGCATTTGAATGAAATGCAGAGTATTACTAACCAGTTATCCTCTATGAAAATGTCTTTTGATGATGAGTTGCAGGCATTGTTACTTCTCAGTTCATTACCAGAAAGTTGGGAGACACTGGTGGTTTCCCTTAGTAATTCTACGCCAGATGGTATTGTCACTATAAGTCAAGTAACAAGCAGTTTGTTGAATGAGGAGTTGAGAAGAAAGAGTTCGGCAACATCTCAGAATGATTCACAGGCACTTATCTCAGAGAACAGAGAAAGGTCAAAGTCTAGAAGCAGTTCACGTATGGGTAGGAGCAAGTCAAGATCAAGAAAAGATATTGTTTGCTATAACTATGGTGAGAAAGGACATTACAAGAACCAATGTAAGCAACCTAAGAAGAACAAGAAAAAGGGAAAAGAAGTGGAGTCTACAGAGTCAAAGGATAATACTACAGCTATAGTGCAGGGTGGTGATTATTTGATTTTGTCTCCTTTTGATGATATTTTTTCTTGTGTGTGTCAGGATCTTGAGTGGGTGATTGACATAGGTGCTTCTTATCATGCTACACCTCGGAGAGAGTTTTTTGCTACATACAGGTCTGGAAACTTTGGTGTTGTCAAGATGGGCAACTATGGCACAGCAGACATCATTGACATGGGTGATATCCATTTAAAGACCAACCTTGGCTACAAGTTGGTACTTAAGGATGTGAGGCATGTGGTTGACTTGAGGCTGAATTTAATTTCAGTTGGAAGACTAGATGATGAAGAGTATGAAAGTAGATTTCACAGAGGGCAATGGAAGCTTAGTAAGAGTTCTCTTGTTATAGCTAGTGGAAAGAAATGTCATACTTTATACAGGTTGCAGGCTAAAGCTTATGGTGAGCAGTTAAATGCTACAGAGAAAGACTTCAGTATAGAGTTGTGGCATAGGCGATTGGGACACATGAGCGAGAAAGGGCTGCAAGCTCTTTCCAAGAGAGAGGTATTACCAGATCTCAGAGGTATACATCTGAACCCTTGTATTGATTGTTTGGCTGGTAAACAACATAGAGTTTCATTTGCTAGTGCTGCTTTGTCTAGAAAAATGTATGCCTTAGACCGTGTTTATACAGATGTATGTGGTCCTTTGAGGACAAAAACTCCTGGTGGATCTGTTGATGTTCTTGGTATAAGTGGTGCACTTTATTTTGTCACTTTTATAGATGATTTTTCCATGAAAGTTTGGGCTTATGCTTTGAAGACCAAAGATCAGGTTATTAATGTCTTCAAATAGTTTCATGCCAGGGTTGAAAGGGAGATAGAAAGGAAATTGAAATGCATAAGATCAGATAATGGTGGTGAGTATACGGGATTGTTTAATGACTATTGCAGGTCACATGGGATCCAACATGAGATGACAGTTCCTGGTACACCTCAGCATAATGCAATTGCAGAGAGGATGAACCGCACCATCATGGAAAAGATCAGATGTATGCTTTCACGGGCCAAGCTACCCAAAAGGTTTTGGGATGAGGCTTTGAGGACTGTAGTTGATGTGATCAACTTATCACCATGTACAACCCTAGATGGTGATGTTGCAGAGCATATATGGTCAGGGAAAGATGTTTCCTACAAGCATTTGAGAGTGTTTGGTTGTCGTGCATTTGCACATGTTCCAGATAATGAGAGGTCCAAGCTGGATGGTAAGTCTAAAGAATGTATTTTTCTTGGTTACTCACATGATCAGTTTGGTTACAGGCTTTGGGATCCAGAAAAGCAGAAGGTGTTCAGGAGCAGAGATGTGGTCTTCTTTGAGGATCAAACCTTTGAGGATTTGAAGAAGAAGGCACCAGCCAAGACTTCTGCAGAAGGATTAGCAGATTGTGACCTAGTTATTCCTCCAGTATATCAGGGTGATGGGGGAGATGTGCAGGAAAATAGTGTAGAGCCTGATGTTGATTTACCTGCAGGACATGTTGAGCAAGAAGAAGTAGGAGAGCAAGTTCCCGCAGAACCTCAGTTGAGAAGATCTTCTAGACAACGTCAACCTTCCAGAAGATACTCTACAGATGAGTATGTGATGCTTACTGATGCAGGTGAACCAGAGAGTTACCAGGAAGCAGTTGAGAGTGAGCAGAAAGAGAAGTGGTTAGTTACTATGCAGGAAGAGATGGATGCTCTTCAAAAGAACCACACTTATGATTTGGTGCTGCCACCAAATGGAATGAAGGCCTTGAAGAACAAGTGAGTTTTTAGGTTGAAGACTCAAGAATATTGTTCTCAACCAAAGTACAAAGCTAGATTGGTTGTGAAAGGCTTTAGTCAAAAGAAATGTATTGACTTTGAAGAGATGTTTTCTCCTATTGTTAAAATGTCTTCTATTCGTGTTGTTCTTGGTATTGCTGCTAGCCAGGACTTGGAGGTTGAGCAGTTAGATGTGAAGACAGCTTTCCTTCATGGTGATTTGGAGGAGGAAATTTATATGGAGCAACCAGAAGGCTTCAAAGTCAAAGGTAAAGATAATTTTGTCTGCAAGTTGAAGAAGAGCTTGTATGGGCTAAAGCAAGCTCCAAGATAGTGGTACAGAAAGTTTGATTCATTTATAAAAGAAAATGGATATAAAAGAACGACTTCAGATCATTGTGTGTACATCAAATGGTTTGGTGAGGATTTTATTATTCTCTTACTTTATGTTAATGACATGCTTATTCTTGGGAAAGATATATCTAAAATTGACAGGTTGAAGAAGGAACTGAGTGAGTCTTTTGCAATGAAGGACATGGGGCCAGCAAATCAAATACTAGGCATGCAGATTTCTCGTGACAGGAAAAACAAGAAGATTTGGTTGTCACAGAAGAAATACATCGAGAAGGTATTGGAAAGATTCAGTATGAGCAATGCAAAACGAGTTGGTTCTCCTCTTGCAGGTCACTTCAAGTTGTGCTCAGAACAGAGTCCATCAAGTGATGAGGAGAAGGAGAAAATGCAAAAGGTTCCTTATGCTTCAGCAGTTGGAAGTTTAATGTATGCAATGGTATGTACGAGGCCAGACATCGCATATGCAGTGGGTGTTACTAGCAGATTTCTTGCAAATCCAGGCAAAGAGCACTGGGCAACAGTGAAGTGGATTTTTAGATATCTCAGAGTGAGCTCTAAGGTTTGTTTAAGCTTTGGAGGTGGACCACATATGTTGACAAGTTACACAGATGCAGATATGGCAAGAGATATAGATACGAGGAAGTCCACTTCAGGTTATGTACTTACTTTTGCAGGGGGAGCTGTGTCATGGCAATCCAGGTTACAAAGGTGTATTGCTCTCTCCACCACAGAAGCAGAACATATTGCTGCTACAGAGGTATGCAAAGAAATGTTATGGATGAAAGAATTCTTACAAAAATTGGGGCTGAAACAGGAAAATTATGTGGTACATTGTGACAGCCAGAGTGCCATCCATTTGTGTAAGAACCCAATGTTTCATTCCAAGTCAAAGCATATAGATGTCAGATACCACTGGATTCGAAATGTATTTGAAGAGAAGCAGTTGCAGCTTCAGAAAATTCATACAGATGACAACGGAGCAGACATGTTAACGAAGACCTTACCAAAAGAAAGACAGGAGATATGCCGACAGTTGGTCGGCATGGCTTCACATTGAGGAGTCATGAGACAGCCTCCCTTATGGGTTGAAGGGGGAGGTTGTTGGGCTGATATCCCATATTCAGCCCATGTAGGCTAGGGCAGCCCACAACCCCTCTTAACCTAACCCTAATTAAGATTAGGGGGTGTGGTGGCTGCGTTTTAGAAGCAGAAAAAGGCTATAAAAAGGCAGCAACGAGGCTGATCTTGTGAGCCACGAGATTCCAAAGAGAAGAAGGAGAACAAGGCAGAAAAGGAAGAGAAAGAAAGGGAAGAAGACAAGGACAACGCAGAGAGACTGTTCTCAATCATCTAGCAGTGTTCTCATCTCAGGTTAGATCAAATCTACAGTAGACTCTTGTTGTGATTACTCGGGGAGGTTTTAGATATTGTGGGCAGTGACGTGATCCTTGTATCCCAGTTCTTCTCTTGTGGTTGTTGCTAGGGTTTTGGGCAAGAGATTGAGATTTGTATATTCATTATTCTCATAGTAGATTATCTCTAGTTTGCCCCGTGGTTTTTACTCTTCACATTGAAGGGGTTTTCCACGTATATCTTGGTGTTTCTGTTTGATTGTGTTTCTATTTTATTCCGCTGCGTATTATGGTCTTCTAGTATTTGTTCATATACAAAGGTTATTCTTCTTTATATCCCCATCAAATTATTATGGAGATAATAATTCACTGAGTCAAAAGGAGTTCTGACAGATATAATTCACGCTCAACTCGATATTGGGTCTAGAGGGTCACACACATATAGTAGGCATTGCGATAAATAGAGGTTCAGATATGAGATATCCGTTGGAGCCTCTATATTATTGGATATCCAATAAGCTCTTAAATTATTAGATCATACGGATGAGATCCAATAAGAGCCAATGAGATATTATTAGATAGATATCCACTAATCTAAGATATTGAGGTAGTTGAATGGAGATCCAATACATAGAGCAAGATCCATTAGGGTTAAGTTGATAGGGGACCTCTATAAATATGAGGGAATCAATGGTTCATAGACAAAAGCCTTTTTGGGTTGTCTCTCCTATTCTCCTCCCCTTTTCCTCTTCAGATAACAGGCTTGGAGTTTTGAGGAGCATCGTCACAATCCTACTGTGTGGATCATCACTATCCTACTGTGTGGATCATCACTAGAGAGAAGGATGCTTGACCTCCTTCATCCTCTCCTAGAGATCTGCAAGGATTCAGGGATATACGATCTCCCTAGATAACACAATATTTAATATACGCAGTTTTCTATTTTATGCATTTTGCGCACTAATCTTCACACAACGACGAATATATCTTTAGAAAATTGAGGATTTTATTTTATGTTCTTCTACTGCGCATGTGATGTCGTCCCTTAAATTTCCCTACAATAGTACTATTAGAATATTAATTTCTAAGAAAGAGATGTTAGAGAGTGAGGACTAGTAGAAGAACTCTTTGATTGGCTACTTTATGCGCTCTTGTTCATCCTTCGTTACTATTAAAAATAGTCTCGATCATGTTAAAACCTAAAGGATCCCTTGATATATTATCCTTGGATATAAGTTTTTTATCTTTCAATTTCACAATAGTGGTGATTAAACTATACTATTAGAGTTTGGGTAATGGTATGCTTAAAATAAACTATTCATATTTTAACCTTTTGGATCATAACTTTCAATCGGAAAGAATCAATTTTTTCACTATCCTATTTAGGTAAAAAATTTATAATATTTATTTATTTATATAGATACTGAAGTTTATCAGTTATATTATCAGTGGTATTGGGAAGCCTTTATGAACCATGTAACTAGTAAAAAATAACCTATTAATTTTATAGATGTTTGCATTAAGGCATTCGTCTTTACGAAACTCCCTAATGTTCATTACATTATTATCGATAATACCAAAGACTATATCATTAGGTTAAAATAAAACTAAACGTAGGTGAGATGCTTATATTACTAATATTTTAAGCATTTAAACAAATCTTATAAGTTCTCAATTATATATAACTTTTATACTGATATTGACATATTAATTTTTCATAATTTCTCTCGGGCGCTTGGATTGCCCTTAGTGATTTTAATATATTTTTTTCTCATGAAAATATTGAGGGCTTCCTTGTAAAATATTTAAGTATTACTCAATTTTCATATAAATTATATGAGCTTTCTTTATCTAATCTTAAATGAAAGATACATAATTTTATATTTTAAATGGTCAAACTCCTTCTCAGGTGCCAATGGTACCATAAATAAGTTAGATAGAGTTATGGTTAGTTTAGATAGGTACTTATTCTTTATGAATTTTTAAGTTGTGTTCTTACCACTTAATATCTCCAACCATTCTATGGTTATTGTGTATATTAGCAATACCACAAGGGTAATTGAGCTTAAAATACTTCAACCATTGGTCTAACTATCTTGATTTTTATAAAATTATTAAAGACACTTGTTGTAGGAATGGTCATGTCAAATTGTAAAACTTCCTACTTTCTCATCTGTTAAAGTGGAGTTACATAATATTCAAAATAATTATATCATGACTAACCCTTTTGATGAATCCCTTTATGTTCTAGAGTAGCATATTTAAACTCTAAGACTCTATTAGATGAAAAAAGAATATACTCTAGTAAAAGCCTACTTGTGGTTTTGCTTAGGTGACTGATAATACTTACTTTCATAAATCTTTTTATACTTAATATGATAAAAATAATAATATTTTAACTATCTTGAATGAAAAAGGTCAAAATATCATGTTTTACCAAAAGCTTCTTGCCACTACCCTTCATATTTCACACAATTTCATTTCTGTCTCTTTAAAATTATATTTGAATTATCTTGTTAGCTCCTCTCTAAATATGTCACCAAAGATGAAATCCAAGAGGTTGTTTTTAGCTCTATGCCTGATAAAGCATCGGTGGTCATATAGACTTTTGTTGATTTTAAATCTCATTTCATATGCAAAGTTATTTATCTCTTCGTCTCTAAGATCATAACGAATAGATTATAACAAGTTCTTCTAAAATCATTGATGCAAACTCACATACTTCTTTATCAAGAATAAGCTCATTCATGAGAATAGCATCTTTTGTCATGAGATTATGTATAAGTAATAACTATCATACTACGAAACATGCCTCTCATATAAGTTTAAAAATTAATCTTCATAAGGCTTAGGATCTGATTCGTGAGATTTTCTTCTTTATCTTTTAGACAAATTTAGATTTCTAACCTAATTTGTTGGATAGATCAAAGTTTGCATTTCAAATTCAATTTTTACTATCAATACTAATGATTTTAATGTGGATTTCTTTTAAGGATCTCAAGGATTTTATCAAGATTATCTCATGATACCTTATCTATTCATGGTCGTTATGTAAAATATCTTTGATATATCAAATAATATTACTTAGAAAGACTTTTTAACTCCCCAAAAATTTTGCTCTTTATCGTTGGTTACTCACTTGACTTTTGCATATGACCTATTTATATTCTCTAATGTTGATATAATCTCTACTACTATTATTCGTGATATTTTTTTGCTTATCATTCAGAGATATATATAAGTTCATGCAAATCTATTTTTTTTTTTTTTTTTTGCATTTTTGCTCTAATGAGTTACAATAACTTATTTCTAAAACTCTTCAAATGCTTATTCCCAATCAAATTTTTTAGAGTTCCTCTTGCTACTAAGAAGATATCAGTCAAGCCTACTTCTTATTAATTCTATTATGTCATAATACAAAATTGAATTTCTAGATTTGTTTCTCATGCGAGTTTTCTTAAGCGCATTAAGGTTGTTTTACTTGCTAAGATTATGTATTAGTGTTCCTTAATTCTACTTCTTCGGAATACAATGAATCAACTTGAACAACTTATGGCTCATTTCCTTTGGTCTATCTTAAGAGCTTTTCTAAGGTGTCTCGGAAAACTATTTATCATTCAAAAGATAAGGGGGGTCCTAGCATATGTAGGATATCTTCATTCAATTATGTTTGTCGCATGAGGTATTTATGGGTCATTGCTTCCAAGAATTCCTTAGGGGTCAAATAGATTTCTGATCAATATTTTAAGAGATAATAAATATAAATTTTATATTTTTTAATATTTGTTTCTTAGAACTTTAAAAGTATTTTTCGAGTACCCGTAGGTATAGAACATCTACATTCTTGTGGTTTAGACTCTTGATATCCCAAAGGTATTTTTCATCTCATGAGTTAACCTGTTGACTCGTGTTTTTTATATTAAACGTATCGAGCAATGAATACCTAATTATTATTATCTGTGTGATTCTCTTTCGTATATAATATGAGATGAATTGAATGACATGATCAAATCTAGAAATCATTTATTTCAAAATTATTTGCTCTTAAATTTATCTCAACGATTGTTCACAAGCTCTCGGAATCAACTAACAAAAACATAATTACAAGTTTTTACTAAGTTATAGTGTTTTCAATAATACAAAAAAAATACTATAATATAATAGAAAAATGGTTAATCAGATTGAATTAAATCGATCCCATTCGTGACTATCAAATCAAAGAGCTAAGAAAATATGAGGCATCTCCTCTAACGAAATTCTTTTAAAAATTCATCCGTTATAATTTATGTTATTAATAATATTATAAAAATAAAATTTATAATATAATGAAAAGGAGTACGAGGGACGCCTTGATAGAATGAGACAATAGGATTTTCCTTCTCGTAATCCTTATAATAAAAAAATAACATTCACACGGTTAAAATATTTTTAATAGTAAAAAAAAGAGTCGAAGATATTTGAAATCGATCGAGGATCTAATTCTCATTTTCGGATCCAATCGACCAATTCCATCACGGTTTTATAAGCATGTCAAATAAAGAATCTGCTTGTACACGACATGATCATCACATCTTCCCCATCTCTTCCCAACACTTGCCAATCCCGTCCACCACCTTTTTCCTCTTGAAAACCCCTCTCAGCACCAGATCCCATGTGGCCATCTCCGGCACCAAAAACTTGCCCAGCATCACCACCACCATTTTCCCAGCGCCGCCCACTCTCCCCCTCTTAATCAGCCTCACCACTAGCCCATCCATAAACTCCCTCCCCTTTCCCCCGTCCTCCCCTCCCTCCCCCAGGAGGGCTTTCAGAAATATGTCGCACGTCACCGGATCCGGGTCGCACCCGCGATCCAACATCCGGCCCAACAAGTCCATGGCCCAGCCCACGTTGCCCTCCTTCAGCAGCCCGTCGAACAGAACGTTGTAGGTGACGGCGTCCGGGTCTGCGTCCCCGCCGGCGAGCATGTCGTTGAGCAACCTCATCCCTCCGTCGGCCATCCCAGCCCCGCACAGCCCCTTGATCATGGAGGTGTAGGCGACCACGTCCGGGGCGCACCCGCGGCCCAGCATATGCTTCCACACCATCATCCCGTCCTTGAGCCTCCCGGCTTCGCACAGGCCGTTGATGAGCACGCTGTAGCTGATGGCGTTGGGCTCGCAGCCGCACCCCACCATCTTCTTCCAAGTCTCCAGCGCCCGCTCGACGTTGCCGGACTTGAAGTGGCCCCTCATCATGGCGCTGAAGGTCACCACGTTCGGGGCGCAGCCCTCCACGGTCATTTTGGCGAACGCCTCCTCTGCGGCCTCCATGCGGCCGTGGCGGCAGAGGCCGTCGATGAGGGCGGTGAAGAGGACCGCGTTGGGCCGCACCCCCTTGGACGCCATCGCCTCCCACACCCTCGCCGCCTGGTCCACGTCGCCGCAGCGGAAGAAGCCGGTGACGAGGGCGGAGTAGACGAATTCGTTGGGGCGGACGCCCCGATGCTCCATCTGCTCGGCCACTTGGTGGGCGTCGGACGGGCGACCGATCTCGACGAGGCCGTGGACGATGGCGCCGCAGGTGACCTCGTTGGGGGCGAGGCCGTCGCGGGCCATGCGATCGAGAAGGCGGAAGGCGGCGGCGAGGCGGCCATGACGGCAGAGTGCGTGGAGGACGGTGTTGTAGGTGGGGAGGGACGGGGGGCAGCCCTTGAGGAGCATGTAGCGGACAAGGTTTGTGGCGCGGGGAAGGTCGCCAGAGCGGCAGAGGGCAGCGATGACGGCGTTGAAGGCCGGGGCGGCGGGGGGGACACCGTCGAGGAGCATCTCGTCGAGAAGGGCGAGGGCGTCGGTGAGGTGGCCGGCGGCGGCAAGGGCAGCGATGAGGGTGGAGTAGGAGTAGGCGTCGGGGCGGAGGCCACGGAGTGGAAGGTGGCGGAGGAGGTGAATGGCGCCGGGGAGGTCGCCGGAGCGGCAGAGGGACTTGAGGAGGAGATTGAAGGTAAGGAGGTTGGGAGCAAGGGAGGGGTGGCGACGGACAGCGGAGGAGAAGAAGGAAAGTGCGAGGCGGTGGTCGTGGTGGCCGCCGGGGGCGGAGAGGAGCGCGGAGAGAGCTGAGTTGAGGGAGCGAGCGGAGGGAGAGCAGCCGAAAGAGGGGAGCAGGCGGTGGAAGAGACGGACGGCAGCGAGGGGGCGGCCGGCGCGTCCCAGGGCGCGGAGGATGGGGATGAAGACGCGCTCGGAGAAGGGCCGGGGCCGCTCGCGGCGCATTCGGGCGAGGAGGTCGCGGAGGGCGGGGAGGTTCGGGGGCTCGCGGTCGGCATAGGCACGGGCGAGGGCGAGGTATGTGGCATCGCCCTGGGTGTAGCCGCCGGTGCGTCGGGCGGAGCGGAAGATCTCGTCGGCGAGGGGCGGGCCGGAGTCGCTTGCGCTGGCGTCGAAGTCGCTTTCGTTTCCATCGGAGTCGCATCCGCCTCGGCCAGCGGCAGGGGCGGAGGAGAGGGCTCGGCGGAGCTTCCTGGCAGCAGAGGGCCGTGAGAGATTGCGGGAGAGCATAAATCGGGTGGATAGCGGGGTTTGAAGGGTCAAGGGCGAGGGGCATGGTTAGATTACGCGGAGCGATCGGGCATTGCTTGTCGCTGGTAGAAATAGTTAGGGTTTTATGTCGAACAGCCATCAAAGGGAAAGAGAGGAGAGGAGAGAGAAACTTGGGCCACTAATCCGGCCTGATTGGGCCTAATGAACCAGGCCTCATTATTTTAATCGTTTAATTACATTCCTACCACGGTGTCACACACCGTAAAAATCAAGCAGGTCCCCCCGCCTTCCGTTTCAAAAACCCCCAACAAACCTCGCTGGAGTCGTTTTCCTCCTCAATTATCCCGCCCTTCGATCTTCCCCCCAAAACCCTAACGTGCACCTTCTTATCTCTCTTTCCGATCTCATCTTTCTCTCGCTATGAATCGAAGGATTCGGAGCCCAAACGCTAAGCTCTCGGCCTCCCAGATCGAGGAGCGGCACCACCGGTTCCTAAAGCCCGGCGCCCTTGCGCGCCTCCGAGACTCCAGGATCAGCACTGTAAGATCGCCCCGATCCCTCTCCCACCCCCGCCTATCGCCCCCGTCCTTCCCCTCCTCTGCTTCGCCGCCCGCTGCTGCTCACGACTATGGAATTCCTTTCTTTGCCGCTCGGGCCCGCGGCCCGCGGTTCCCGCAGCGGAAGAAGCTCGCCGCCGCCAAGTCGATCTTCTTCGCTCCCTCGAGCCCGGAGTTCAACGAGTTCTTCTTGGACGCCTTCGGCACTGATATGGTTGCTGCTCATTAAGCTAGAAGGGTTTCCGCTGTGGATCTTCTTTCCTTCCGATCGTTTGGTACGGATGTGCGTTGGGTTTGATAGATCGAGACTTAATAACAGCAGAAGTTGTGGTCTAGGGTAATTCTGTGTAGATCTGATGTGGGAAATGTAGAACATTTTTTCTTAAAAAGAGCTAACCTTTGTTCTCATTCTATAGGTGGATTACATCATGGCTTATTATTACTTCATGCTAAACAAGTTTCTGGTTCTGGTGATGTTTGTTAGAAACTATGTGCCTTTACTAGGCTTTTAAATCTGCAAAGTTGAGCCGATTTGATGGATTATTGGCAGCACCTGCATAATTAGTTTTTCATTTGTTTGATCAGAATGTTAATCACTGCTTCTGTTGCAGTTCTATCTATGAACTGGAGTTCGTAAGTTCTCTATCTATTTATGAATGGTTAATGAACAGTTGTAGAACAAACATTGGCTAGATCTTGTGCTTACTTTCGTCGACATACAGAAGCTGCTAGTCCTGACTCGTTAGGCTTTTTTCCTATTAAGCAAAGATACTGTTTCATTATTGCATAATGAATGCTTGATTGATACTTGCGTGATTATATGCAACTATTTATGCCTCTGATGAGACACTCTAGAAAAGTGTTTTTTAATTGCAAGATATATGGTCATCATTTTTCTTGTTACTGCAAGTTTAATTTGTTCTTCTGCTTTATGGTAACTTTAGGTATTTCCATCTGTTTAACAGAAGCACACACCACCAATCTTCTTGTGAGAAAAGTGATTAACATTCTTATAAATCGTTTGCAAGAACATCTCTGTATTTAAGATATTGTTGCTGGGATTAAATACTAATATAACTTTCAGGATAGTTGTCTACTCTTATTTGTTGTTTTCGTAAATAATAGTGCCCTTACATATTTGTATATTTTTACAAATGGGATGTGTTGTTTGATGGTAAAAAATATGTTCAAAGGTCTTGTTTAGTGACTACTTATCATGCAAAAGTATCTTATGTGTGACATCACTTAAACTATACTTATTACAAGAGAAGTTGGTAGTCTCAGCACATAGTCAAGATTATGGTGTCTAAGCTCTATTCATGTTGTTTAACTTTTGCAAACTGACTTGTTAAATAAATTATCTTATCCTATCCTTGAAGTTTTATCATTTTAAAGAGGTTAGACATTTCTGAAAAGTGCATTAATTAGGGGTTTGTTGTGATATGGTTTTAACTCATAGCAAGTTCCTTTCCTCTTCTCTATTCTCTAGTCAATAAATTATAATATGCACTCTAGTAGTCCTTTCAAGTGAACTAACTACCACAGTTTAATTTTTGAGAACAGTATTTACAACCTGCGTAATTTCATCCAATCAACTCTTTAGAACTGTCTCTTTGGAGATCAATTAGCTAATACTATGCTTGGAATCTTGCCAATGTTGTTTAGATTCTTGCCTGCAATCTGTCAGCTTATCGAGTTATCATTATCTGATTAGAAAAGGCATCTCCATTATTACTGACCCATAGTGAGGTAAGTTGTTCCCTTTGTGCTTTTCTAGGTTCCACTGAAGTCTGAACATGACCAGCAACTTATTTCCACAACAGAAACACCTAATATATCTCATATAAGATCACTTGAAATACAATCCATTTCACTGTTATGTGATGCTCTTGTCTTGATCACCACCATGTTTCTTTTAGTGGATCTGCTCTGTGTACATTAAACACGAATCTGGTGTAGGCAAGGGACCTCCATTACTGGTCATGCCTCTGTATATCTTTTCTTATCGGGCGTGATGTTATGTCACAAGTTCCTTATTACTATGTATGGCCAATCAGTTTGTTAAGCTATTTTCTTGAGTGCTATTTTTCCAATTATCTTTACAACTCAATTTGTTACAGGCTCTTGATTGCACTTTCACGGTCACTTATTTCCATTTTTGTTGAGTTTTGGTTCATGATACTGGATGTTGTTTTTCTTAATGGGCGAGTTCATAATGATTGAGTTATTCTACGAAACATTTATGGATTCATATTTGACTTCTATAAACTGTTTTAGTTTTTGGTAACTCCTGTTTCATTTTAATGTTTGCTTAAAGGGGATTAGACATCTGAATTATATATTAGCATAGTTATATAAATTTGCACGGAGGAAGTTGCCACATAAACAGTTCAGATTCCTCTTATTTGTACTAAAAGGAGATGAAAATTTGAATGCTTCCATTCATGTTGCCTTACTATGACTTTCGTAACCTACATTGGCTTAGCACTTTATGGTAAACATGCTTAAATGGCAGCATATGACATGTTAATTGCTTATTCAATCTACAGACTCACTGGTTTCATAGACACCTTGATGTATGTCTCTGATGCACTGTCTATTTTGTAAATACGAATTGCAGGCTTTCCTTTCAAAGACCACTGGTTCTAGGTTTTCCACAATTAAATGAGCATCTCCAATGTTCTCTACAATTTTCAGTTATGCAGATGAGAAGAATTTGATGCTCCAACTATAGTGAGTGTGGAGAATTTTGCTTTAACTACCACTAAGGACATGATATTGCTTTCCTTTATGCCCAAACATTTTTTTCTGAATATGCTAGTAAGTTTCTTACAGTTGGTTGAATGTATCAGTAAGGTGCCGTTGCAGTTTAATCTGGGGATACATTTGTTCAATGTGATGATTCATTTTCTTTCATCATTTGTGCATTGTCACTATGCAAGAAATATGGGTCCTGTATGTTTGTATATATCTAAAAAATATATATGTTTCCCTCTATACAAAAACTCTGCTGTTCATCTTGTACGTACGTTTATCCAGGTTTTTAGCTCCACATCTTTGATGTCATTTTGGTCAAGAACAATATGCTAGTTGTTTCCATCTTTTACTTATATGATTACCTGATCCAGTGTTTTTGTGCTGTAGGAATTCATAGCCAGTCACAGTTCAGATGCAAGGATTCCCTGGAACATTTCTGTATTGATTTGGTGACATCGATAAAGCCTGCCCTGTGAAGTATGGGTATCCATAAAGCGATCCGTGGGGAGTCAACCGAGTGGTCGCACAAGGTGAAATGCTTGCCAGCGGGGGAGCAGACAATGAGGGCATGGCTTGACTAACTGCATGTTATCCTTATTAGGATGCTGATGTTCAATAAAAACACATTGGATGCCTACTGAAATTACTACAAGAATCTAACAAAAAGAAGTTTCAAGAAATTTGAGCAAGCTAGGTCTGAACAACTGCAGAGGATGCTGATGTTCAACCATAAAACATTGGCCTTCTACTGTCTTTGCAGCTACCAAAAAGAAGCTTCAAGAAATCTGTACAAGCCAGGAAGGTAATATGTAGTAAGACCATCTAAACTTTTCTTTATCTGCTGGTGTTGCTTTGATCTCCTTATCCTATGGTTCGTATAATGTTCCCGGTAGGGTCATCCTTCGCTTCAAAACAATATACTGTTGTTTGTCAATGTTTTTAGAGCGTACTTCAACTAATCACCGGATAGTTTTGGCTTTCTTGAACGATATTGAAAATTGTGCTGTGGTGTTCCCTCGTTCAATTGCAAATGATGGAGTCAATGCCCTTTCTTAGTTAAATTGGACTTGTTTTTAATCCATCTTCTTGCATATGAAATTATTGTTTAACATTTACTGTATTGCTCTTTGAACACAATGAAATTTATGTGTACACAGTTAATGATGTGCGGAATTTCTCAACAACAAAGATGAAGACGAAGCCTACTACCCTCAGCAATCAACTCTCATTCTGTTCTCTCACACGGCCGTGGCTTTCTTGGCAGCTTCCAGGTTTGAGGTGATATTTTTAGTATACTCATTTCTTTTATTCAATGAAAATGTTAGGTGAATATTAAACAACCTTCACCTGTTTTTTAAGTCTAATCTAACCTAAGTCCTAACAACATACAAACTGTATTTTCTTCAACATATAATTTTCAAGGACTTTCTTTTATATATCCACACTTGAATGAATTCATTGTTCTCTAAGTAGTTTGATTCTAATTAAGTAATACGAAAACTCTTACTAATCATAATAAAAAAATTTATTAAACAAAATAAATGAAATTTAAACTTTTCAAAAATAGAGATTTTAGCAGGGTGATGATTAAGATCAAAACACAACAGTGGCCTAACATGGATCATGGCACCAACACACTGTAGAGAACAATTCCAACATGTCGGGGTAGCCATCATCAGCCAATTCTTAAGCTACAAACCATACACATGGTTGGCTCGTACACTTATACCTGCATGTACATGTCTGTCTTCACGTACTTGTTGCCATTGACGGCTGGCTGTTGCTTCCCTCACAGATACGGCATTCCTCACAACCTCCATCCTTCTCATGGATACTGCTGGAGAGAGAGAGAGAGAGAGAGATAATGCAGCAAAACGTTACAGGCTGCCAAATATACTTAGAACAAGGGAAAGGTTTTATACTCTAGTTTAGACTCATATCACTTATTAAATGAATCGGTCAATTATCTAGTTAAAATAGATCATGAGAAAGCAAGTTCTTTGTGTGAGAGAGCAGTTGTGAGTTCTCATGAAATCCATGGAGAAAGATGAAGCATAAAGAAGCAAAACATGTTACTTCCTATGCTTGAGTCCAATTTTGTTGAGAGCATGGCAATTCCTACAGTTAATGTTGGAACTCTTCAAATCTCTGATGACTATTTTGTAGGTAGAACCAGCAGCATTCCCAAATCATAATGGAGACCAGACTGGGTTTTGTCAGCTGCTCATTTTGGCAGCCACGACTCCCACCATATTTAGTCACGATCTGGAAAAGAACTCCTTGAACCCCTCCAAACCGACCCTTTATTGCCTCCAAAAGCCGACCACGCGTTTTGACTCCCCGAGAATAGTCTTGCAGAAATAAGAAGGAGACGGTTTGGCACTCGAGATATAAAAGGCATGGTTCGAGTGCATCGACATCACTTCTTCTCTGTAAAGATCCTCCCTCCTCCGTGGTGCAACAACGAGCCACAGCTCAAGAACAATGGCGGGTGTGCAGTTAGCTTCCTTCTTCTTGGAGGTGGCGCGGAGCTCGCCTCGGTCGCGCAAGGCCCCGTTCTCGGCGGTCGCGCCGTGGCGGTTCATGGCCGGCACGAGGCGGCAACTCCAAGAAGCTACCCTCGATACCACCATTGTGGAGGACGACGGCGCGGATTCCTCAGAGAACTCGCGTGCTGCTGCTGCTGCAGCAGCAGAAGCTCCGTCCTCTGCACGCGTGTTGAGAGCTCGAGAGAAGGAAGCATCTTCCAGGTGGTGACCTTTATCACCGCGATGGGTGATGCAGGTGTGCGCCATACCCGAGGAAGAGATGTGGCTGGCATGTGTTGTAGCTGCATATGGTCGTGTCATCTTCCTAGTTTGGAGCGCTTACATGTAGAGTAGATATGAGTTAAAAGTGTGGTAGCTTTGTCATGATGGCTTTGGATACATCGATATTTTTCTTATGCTCCAATTGGTTCCGTCAACTTAACTGATTTTAATTACATCATATACTATTGTTTTTCGTGACACTAATTCACAAAGGATCGATCTCTCCATATGTGGAGCTGACTGCCAGAACGAGCAGCTGACAAAACCCAATGTGGTCTTCATCATAATAATTTGTCAATCAAGGTTCTACAAAAATGTCATCAGAGAGTTGAAGAGTGGGAATTTGAGTGAAACATAATTGACCAATTCATGATCTATTTGAATGACATAATTGACCAATTCATTTAATAAGTTATATGAGACTAAACTAGAGTACAAAACCTAACCTATCATCCCTTGTTCTGAGTATATTTGGCAGCCTGTAATGCTTTGGTGCGGTATCTGTCTCTTCAGCATTATTATCCATGAGAAGGGTGGAGGTTGTGAGGAATGCCGTATCTGTGAGGGAAGCAAATGTGTACATGAGAGAGGGATCGAGGTTCTCAGGAATACCGTATCTATCTGTGAGGGAAGCGATAGCTGTCAACGTGTACGAGTACGTGAAGACATGTACATGCTGGTTTCAGTGTATGAGCCGACCACACATGAACATGCAGGTATCAGTTTCGTCTGAGCCAACCAACCATCTGTGTGGTTTGTTGCTTAAGAATTTGGCTGGTTATGTAAATCCATCACTGAGTCAAACAAGTTGAGATTAAAAATTTTAGATTATTAGATTATAAACTGTACTTAGATATATATATATATATATATATATATATATATATATATATATATCATGTGATTCTCTCGATATTTACTATTCTCTTGGTCCTCATTTTCAATTTCTTCTAATATAGAGCTCTTTCTCTTGCTCATAAATAATGTAGGTGGTGCAATCAATTTTATCCGCAACCATAGCTTGATCAATAAAATAGTATGACTAACTTTGTCTGCATCGTAAACTTGTCTCTAGTTACTAAGCTCAAATCTTTTTTCTTTCTCTCTTTTTTTTTTTATCATTCATACTTTTCTTTCTCCTTTTTTTAAATTATTTTTATTTTTTAAAGAATTTTTAAAAGAAAATTTTCATGCCTCCGGGATCTTAAGGTGTGTGTCACGCACTAAAGTAACACCTAGCTAAAGACTCTTGCAATCCACTAAAAACCTACATAAAGAAGAAAATATTAGAAAGACAAAAATAAACAATATAAAAAAGGATAAGAAAACTCAATGTCATAAACAACACAAAACAACAACTAGATTTCATTATGCAGAAAAATCTATTGTAGATTTCAAAGAAATGTGTAGGTTAAATATTTACCTCACACTTTCTTTAAAAAAATAATAATAAGCTAAAAAACATTCAACCACTTCTCAATCATAATTGAGGCTTCATCCGATTTAGTATCACTCGAGAGATTCCAAAATGTTGAGATTTTTGTTGTAATGTTATTAACTAAAAATCAATTCAATTTGCAACATGTGAAAACATCACAGACGTAGATCAAACGCTTTGATCGTACCACTTCCTCTCCCACTTGTTATTTTGATATCTTTGTCAAAAAACCTTTTTTCATATTACAAGTTGATCGTCCATCCTCCCACGAACTATAATTACCGAGTAGGCTTCTGTCTTCTTTCGTGACGTTGAGAAATTCCCCACTTATTGACTCCTCAGATCCGGAAAAAATGCCTATCTGACCAAACTGATTTATTAATTGGATTAGTGAATCAAACCACACTGAGTAATATATATATATATATATATAGGTAAAATAACTATATATAAAACACAAGTTATCATCATCAACGAAATGATTAGTAGTTCTAAATGTAAATGATTGGTCTTTATGAATTCAACAACTCCAAACAACTAATTCAAGTGTTCAGTGACAAACAAAATGACAAGCATCAAAATTGAGGATAAGACTGCTTAAGATGGAGAACGAAGAGCCACGCCATTGATGTTTAAACCCCTGCCCAGAAGAAGCCATCATCCCTAATCATCGCGGAAGGTCGTCTTCTTCCCTGAAAACGAGTAACCCCATTAACATTATCGAAGTGTTCAAAAAAACAGCATTCATTTCAGTGTATACCAGTACTAGCTGTACCCATGCTTTGCCTGTTGGGTGTGCCACCGCGACCCCTGCCACCACCTCCCCGACCTCTGCCTCCACCACCTCTGTCACCCCGTCCACCTCTCCCACCAAATCTCCCGCCACTTCCTCTCCCACCAAATCTCCCACCACTTCTACCTGCGCTATCTCTACCACCACCACCACTCCAGCCACCATCACGGTTATCGCCTCTTGGCTTTGCTTCATCGACTGTCAGGGTGTACCCTCCAAGTTCGGAGCCATTGAGTTCAAGTGCCTGCGTGAAGGCATCTTGATCCTTGAAATCCATATATGCAATCCTGCAACCATAAAACCTTCAATGTCACTGAACGGAAGCAACCATAAATTTAATTTACTCACATTCTGCCCTTATCATTTGTGTCAGCAAAAATAACCACTCTTGCACAGATTATACTGGAAATAGATCACAAAAGAAACTGATAGGCTATGAAATCTAAGTTTAGAAAAGTGACTGGTTACTTTCATAAAACCCACCCAACACAATTATTCAGCTCTTCTTTCCAACATTATAAAATTAAGCTAACAATTCAAGAAAATTATCTTGATATATCCTAAGATTCATGACTTGTACACGTTCAAGGCTCATGGTATAATAAACTGTGAATTTTCACCTTAACAAGCACCTTCAGTTGCATCTTATCTACTTCTGGTTTTACAGAAACTATATATTAATTAGTTGGTCTCTCATCATAAACATCAGAGAAATGAGCACATGAAAGGATTTTAATCATCAATAAATTTAAGCTATACCATAATATGCATTAATCCATATTAAAAAGCCTAAAATAGCCAATTCTAGTAACACACAATCATACTGATGTAACAGCAAAACTGGATTGAACATACTGATGTAATCTTTACAGGTAGATTTGGCAAAGCAGATTTAAAAAAGCAAATGTAAGATGGTTACTAACCCCTTGGATGCACCACTTTCATAATCCTTTGGAATGGAGACTCGTGTAAGCTCTCCACATGACCCAAAATGCTCTTCAAGGGAGCTTCTAATCTGTAATGACTCACAATTAATAAACAATACGAAGGGATAACAAAAGAGGACATAATTTTATAATACCTGATCCTCTTCAAGTGATTTATCAAAGCCTCTCACAAATATGGTTTGGCTCTGACCTGTCCCACCCTTTTGGTGAGAATAATTGTCCTTCCTGTAAAATGTACAAAAAGCCAGCAAGTTTAGGAACTTCATCTTATTTTAGGAGTAAATCTTTGCAACTTTCTCATCTATAGTCACTAACAGGGGAAAAAGTGAGGATCTCTGGCACCAAAAGAGAAAAATAGAATCCTACCCATTTATTACATATTATGAAATGCAAACTGGTTGTTTTCTTGCTTCTATGAAGATCTAGACTAGCAAACATTAGCATCTTAACTTGTATCTTCAATTGGCGTAAGAGAATCTTTTAGTTGAGAATCCTACCCGTTATTAGGTGTATATGAACCCCTTTCACGGGCCACGTCAAGTCTTACTGCACGACCAAATAGTTCCTGACCATTCATTTCAAGTGCCTGCATAAAGAAAGAAAACTGATAAATATCTATTCATCAAATCAAGTCCACTTCAACAGTTTTTCCTGAAAGCATGTACAGAGAGCATCGCAAGTTCACAACCATCATTGACAATTAAAATCATTTAACTAAAACTTCCAAATAGAATAAAGCAACAAAATATAGCAGTGGCATAAAACCCAGAGAGTTGAACACAAGATGTGTTGGGAATAACTGAATATACAACTTAAAAGAAGCAAGATGACCTTTTGAACTGCTTCCTCAGTAGCAAATTCAACATGACCAAATCCCTTAAAACTACCATCATCTGCTCTAGCCATCCGCACATCCACTACTTCCCCGGCCACTTTGAAGAACTCCGATCTTCAAGAGAAAGAACAATCTTAATAAGCTCACTATATCAGTAAATAAACCAAACCCTTCAATCATAATTATGTCTACTTGTAAAAACATATTTATGCACGTGTAGGTCGATGTAAATAAACACATACAGGTTTACACAAATATGCCTACATGTACATACACAAATCAACGTAAAACAACACACTATGATAAATGATGTTAAAAGATGAAACATACACATCATCCTGTTCAACATTATAGGACAAGTTTCCAACAAATATTGTTCGGGATCCAGTTGTCTGAGTCTGACTTGTAACAGGAGTTTTGGGCTATATCAAAAGGAGGAAAAAAAAACATAAGCCAATTTCATCTACAATAATAAAAATCATAATTAATTGAGCCAGTAGAGTATACCCCTTTCATTTCAGACTTTCTAGCAATTTGTTTTTCACTCTTCGGAGTTGCATCCACCATTTTCACATCTTTAACCTGCATTAAAACACTTTCAACTTAAAAAAATGATATAAGAAACAAATAAGCAACCAGTATTTGGAAAGGAAATAAACTACTGTTACTCCCACACTTCAATGAAAATTCTCGTTCAGGTTGCTGGTGTTGATGGGGTTGTGTGCTTTTTGTGTGTCCAACCACCAACATGAACAGGTCATATTTCCAGATTAATTCTACCTGAACTATGGTACAGTACCAGGTGTTACCAGACCACACAATGTCATCTGGTACCAACCTTCATAGTCATACAGATTCTTGGACTTGAAAAAACCAATTGGTATGTATCAATCCGACGTAATTCAGTGCTACGCATTGAGTTTCAAGGCATACTATTAAAGTCCTTGGATCTGAAATCAGGACGAGCGACCAGATCCAGAACTGACCAAGAAAATAAAACTACTTCAAAGGACAGCTTTTCGAATGGAATTTCTTGCTTTACACACTACAAGTATAGGGTATACAATGGAAATATTCAACTAGTTTAGACCTTGTTTGGATCTGCAGTTTTTGTCACTAGCAATCTTAGATCTGCTAGTTTATTCCCTATCTACTATCCGAAGCATATGCACCTCCATCTAAAAACTAGTACATAATATCTCATTTATATCACATTTAAAGACGATGCAAACGATGGATATTGAGAAGCAGATACAGCAGGAGAAAACAACAACCTCCCTCTCCTCTCCCAGTCAATTTATCTCTCTTTTTTCTTCCTCCTCTCCATTTATCCCATTGTGTCTCCCAACCAGCAACCAGAATTGATGGTATCAGCCAGTCTAGGTAAACTGAACAGTTTCAGTCAATCTTAACAATCGTCTGTGATTCCGGCTCCCCATTATCAAACAATCAAAAAATGTTTAACCCTTTACCATCCACGTTTATAATTTGTTTGTAATTGTTTCATCGTACCTCATTACCATCCTTCAGTATCACTACTTTCTGATCGTTAACACATCTTCACTTCCATGCTTTGAAACATTCTAACAAAATATTCTCTAATTTCTCATTTTCTTATTGGTTCCCCAGTTAACTTTTTCAGTACCATTTTTCTGGCACTGCTGTTAAATACTATATTTGACTTTTATGATCTCCTGTGACAATTCCCAAGCAAATCAGGTATTAGCTATCCAGAGTTTGAAGAAACAAAAAAGGCTATGCATACTACCGTTGATACATGCACTGTTTTGTACTCATTCTGTAGTTGTTAGTGGGCATAAAAGTGTAAAATATTTTAAGCCCTAGACTGTCTTATGGACTTGTTCACTCAGCCCTTTTTCCTTGACATTATATCAAATTTACCAACTCACAGATCACAATAATTTGACAATTTTTTATTCGTTTGGTTTTTATTTTAAAACCATTTCATTTCCAAATTATTAATTTTAACTTTGATTCTGTCTGATCTCGTCCAATGAGTCCTGCATAGTTTTATTACCTAATTCTAATTGTATCTGCTCCTAAAAAAACAGTTTGTAGTTTTCCATAGCAGGGTTTGTGAGTGTAAAACCAAACTATGAGTGCTAATACAACATTTTTGGCACACCTCATCAGGCATATGACAGCAGCCAAGCATGCATTCATGCCCATTTTGATGATGCTAAATCAAAAGATACATAATAGAAAATGATTAAATATGTTCATGGTCACCTTCTTAGCTTGTTGCCCTTTTGAATGTTCACCATCAGAACTTTCTTCAGAGCTGTCATCCTCATCTTCATCACTACTAGTGCTCTCCTTTTTTATAGCCTTTGTAGCAGGTTTACCAGCAGTAGATGGAACAGAATCCTACAAGATTAATATTTATCAAACCCTATGAGAAGTAAATGGAAGTGCAAATCTATTAATGCATATCAATTCATCATCAACCAACTCATCAAACTACCGGAACTTTTCGCTTCTTCAATTGTGGCTCCTCATCGCTCTCATCAGAACTCTCATCGCTCTCATCAGAACTTTCATCAACTTTAGTCTTGTTCTGAGGCACCTGAACACATAAAATTGAGAAGAACAGTCAATATTTCTAAAACACAACAAATCTACAATATTAAGATACATAACAGCAAAGCATACAACATAAAGTACTTGCAAAAGTCATAAACACATAATAAAGAAGTTCTCTGAACCAAGTCCCAATCAACGATGCAAAAGAAGTTTGCAAAAGATCGAATTCCACAAGAAAAACTTTCTTGTCAATAGCTTCACCAATTAGCATAATCAGTGTAGTCAAAAGCTCTAAGCGCCAAAAATCAGCACGGTCCCAGTGTCCGAGACACTAAACACTCGCCCAAGCAAAGCGAGAAGCTCCCAAATATTATAATTTAAAAATTATATATCATGAATAATAAAAACAAACTAAAACAAAAATAACACATCAAACTTCCATTCATTTAAAGTACTAAATTACATTGTCCATATTCAATAACAAAATGATAAAATAAATCAAGATTAACATCAAAGAACATTAAAATCCAGTTCATCATATTCAATCTTGTCACCATCTAAAGCTACAACAATCCAAAACACTAATAAGTAGCACTAATCACTACAGAAATAGCAATAATAATCAACATTTTACTACTGATTCACTAAAGCAGGCAGCAGCTGCTGTTCTCACAAACATAAACAAACAACAAAGACTAACAGCACAGCAGGCAGCTATTCGAAGTTTAAACTGACAAACATCAATGAAGTGGCAGCGGTGAACGGAGAATAGGGAGTGGAAGATGGAAGAGGGAAGATGCTGTAGGATTGGGTGCGGTGAATGGAGAAGAAGGCAACGGTGAAAGGGAATGAAGGCAGCAATGAACAGGGACGAAGGGAGTGGAAAATGGAAGAGGGAAGAGGATGTAGGATTGGCTGCGGTGAATGGAGAAGAAGGCAACGGTGAAAGGGAATGAAGGCAGTGATGGACGGGGAAGAGGGAAGACACTATAGGAGGGCTGCCGTGAATGGGGAAGAAGGCAGTGATGGACAGGGAAGAGGCTGCAGTGAACATAGGAGGGCTGCAAGGAACATGGAAGAAGGGAGTGATTAACAGGTCAGGAGGGGCAGAGAGAAGAGGGAAGAGGCTGTGGAGCGGCACAGTGAACGGGCAGAGGTACGAGGAGAAAGAGCGAGATGCCGGAAGGGAGGGGAAGCCATCGCTGCTGCCGCCAGAAGAAGATGCCACCACTACCATTGCCACTAGAGGAAGACACTGTCGCTGCCACTGCTGTCATCATTCACCAATGGGAGGAACCCCGCAGCCGTGCAGAAACAGTGAGAAAGGGTTTCTGCGTTAGGGCTCGAGCGTGGACAGGTCTAAATCAAACTCTACAGTCGTCAGCTCAGGGTCTAACTGGTTCGATCAAACCAGATACAATTAATTGGTTCAACTCAAGGTCAAATTGGTCTCAGTTGAACCAAGCAACCACCCGACTCACTTAGTGCCTAGGCCTCGCCTGAGTGAAGACACCCACCCAACCCAATAGGTGGGTGCTCAAGCCTCGCCTTGCCTCACCTAAGCACCTAGGTGAGTGCTTGAGCGCCCGATGACTTCACTAAGCGTAACAGGTCAAAAGTCTAAAATGATCAAAACAACAGAACAAGTACAATAGCAGAATTTTAGAGAAAATATAGAGACATGACAAAGACAAAAAGCTAGAAACAGTGGAAATGATAGATCAAAATCTTCCTGATTACGACAATGTAAAAGGCAAAATAATTTGCAACTCAAATGAATGTATAAAAATTAACCAAGTTATTCTAGACAAAACAAATGTGCATCATTTTAACTAAGAAGAAGAGCAAATGTTCGCTTCTCAACAGTAGCCAGCCATTTGTACCTACCACTCATCAAAGAGACCAACTATGGCCACATTTGTTTAGAAATTTCTATAGTACAATTTACCAAAAATTCAAGAATTTTAATTTTAAAAAAAGAAATGAACTAGATAAGGGCTAGAGAGAAGAAATCCAGTTCAAACTAACATTCCATGTTCAATTAAAACCAAATACGGGTCAAATTAAAACGAGACACTATATTACCAAAAGGCCATAAGAATTAAGCGATAATAAACAAGCCACCTTCTTATCAGTTTGATTTTTGGAGGGTTCGTCATCAGAACTTTCTTCAGAGCTGTCATCCTCATCTTCGCTACTGCTTTCCTGTTTAACAGACTTGGATTAAGCTTGCCCACATTTTAAGAAAAAGAATCCTCTATGAAAAACAATCCAGAAACCAAGACAGGAACAAGGAAATTATATGGCAAATAAGACAAAAAAACTAGTGGTCTTTTTTATTTCATTGTGGCTCTTCATTAATCCCATCAGAACTCTCATCAACTTTAACATTATTTTGTAATTTCTCAGCACATAGCCCCATAAAAATAGTCAATACCTCATCTGAGCAAAATTATATAATATCCACTAAATATGACAAAATACAATCAAACTACTAGAATATCATGGCATTGCCTTAACATCAGTATCAACAAATCCTGGAAAATAAACTGTTCAAATTTTACATGCATTGGACTCGTCTGAAATTGAACAGAAGAAATTGAGCACTTTCAGAGAACGATTATGACCAAAAAGAATATGTACTCTTGACAAGTAGACAATTTCCAAATTCAATACTTATACCACTCCCTCAGACTGGCATGAAACTAGTACTGTATTCGCTGGTGCAGGCTGAATAAAATGAAAAACAGATCTAAGAAATGGTTGGTTGCTGATGGTTTGGAGATTGGATAGCTACTTGTTTCATGGCCTTAATTTGAGCTGTTGATTGATCAGATATTAATTCCTTGGGGTGTTCATCTAAAAAATTCATAATTTTGTATGTATCTCTATTCAAATACAAGCACATAAAATAATGTTGTCATCACAGTCCTAACCTCCTCTTATTTTATTCTCTTTCCTTCTTTTACGAGGGTTAGTCATGGCAGAATCATGTAATCATGAATCACTTAAAACAATTTAAGGCCAGTTCTGTGGATTTGCTGTGAACCAGCTTCATACAGGTCAGTCAGCAACCTGGTCCTGGCTCAGACCAGCAGATACCAGGGGTTGTATCGTAAGGTTTAATGCCTTGGCAACTGGAAACCAGAACCACATAAACTTAACACCTATATCGGACAATGAAACTTTGAAAAAGAGAACACCATCATGTGCAAAGAAGTAAACTGGAAAAATGGTCTAAAATGTGCATGCATGAAGATGGGGTTTAACTGTCACGAAAAGTATCAACTAATCAACATAACTTAGCACTATCATTTTTTTTCAATGAAACTCTAGCAGCTTTTCATTCCAGGACTTTACATTACTATAAAGTACATGGAAAAGAAGTGAACTGAACTACCCATACCCTTGTATCCTTTGTATATTAAGTGTGTCCCCTTAAAACCCACTAATGCACCCCGGTCTGTTCGTTAATGCACAACAGCTTGCACCATTGCTTATTCAATTAAGCGTTAGCACAAGGGCTTCGCCCCTACTCTTCTTTACTATTGCTTCTTTCGGTTCACCCTCTGCGTTACTTGTTAAAGTAATCTTTCATTCGATTTCCGAGTCATGTTTTACTCTGTGTTACAACATTTTGTGGAAATGAGTCCAAATATAGCATATCCAGTGATTTAAAAAGCGCTAGGCGCCAGAAGGCACCAAGGTCCAAAAACACTCGAGGCGCTAGGCACTCGCCTGAACAAAACGAGGCACTAAAATATAAAAATATATAATATAATTAATAAATATAATTATTTAAATAAAAATATGATATTAAATTTTAAAAATCTTACAAAATCACAATATCACATTAACAAAAAATCTCAAAATTCAAAACAATAACAGTAATTTCAAATAAATAAAAATTAGTAATATTAAAATTAAAATAATATATTATTAATCTAATAAATAAAAAATATTATTACTAGTATACTGTTAATAGTATACTATTAAGTCGATGTGAGAGGAGGTAGCAACGAGCAACGAGAGCGGGAGAGGCGAGCGACGATAGTGGCAACGACAGCGGTAGCAACGAGAAGCGGCAACGGCGAGCACCGACAATGGCAAGGCAACGATAGCAACGAGCAACGACAGCGGGAGTGACGAGCGATGATAGTGCCAACAACAATGGTAGCAACGAGCAATGGCAACGACAACGGGAGCGACGATAGTGGCAACGATAGCGGGAGTGACGATAGTGGCAACGATAGCAACAAGCAGCGACAACGATAATGACGAACAAGGTTACAGTTGGGAAGTCGCGAGAGGAAGGCTGATATCGATGCTTTAGTTGATTCAATTGACCCAACTAAAGTATCAAAGACCGAACCAGACCTAAAACGCTGGTTCGATCGCCTGGTTTAACCCGAGCGCTCGCCCGAAGCGCCCGACGCCTGAGCTCGGGCGAGCACCCAGATGACGCCTCTTTGAAGCGCACCGCCTGGAAATGAAGCGAGGTGCTCGCCCGAGTACCTAGGCAACCACTCAAGCGCCTATTGAAATCATTGAGCATATCAATTGCTCTTGATTCTTCTCTAGTCTCAAGAGGTATTGCTGCACTAAATGTCATTACCCAACCCAGTGGGACAACTAACCCATCAATTTGATATAGACCTAAATCACACGATCTAAAATGCAAGTTAATGATAGGAGATTCTTGTCACCCTATAAATTGGTTCATTCTCCTCCCACATCTGATGTGGTTTAGATGTGGAATTAAACGGGACATCACAATCTCTCATATATTTTAGGCTTCACATCTCATCAAGGCTCAAGAATAGCCCAAAATCACCCCTAGTTGTGAGGCACAACCCTAATCCTTGTGAAGGCTCAAATATAGCTCAGAATCACTCTAGTAAAGCATGTGAGGCACAGTCAATAGTTGACTCATATCATGTCTATAATATAATTTCAAATGTGACTATCCAATTAACATGGCATGGGACTACATCACATCAACTAAAATTCTTATCAACAATTTGATAACAATAGACTTATACAGCCTCACAAATCAACTCAATTTTCTGTGCATCCATGATCTTACACGGCACTAGATTGGGATGTCTTAACAGAAATATCATACGATTCCCTAATTGATAACAAAAAATAAGGGGTTGCATCATAGTAAATTAAATCTACACTAAGGTAGTGAAACTGCAAGGTAACATTGTATTATAACAAAGACAAGAAAAGGGTAAATACCTGTTTCTCTATGGCAGCCGGCTTTTTCACAGGTAGACTAACCTTTGCTGAAGGTGCCTGCATCGCACATTAAAGAGGATATACTATAGTAAACTGACACTGAAAGTCTACGAGAAACAATGACAAGTAACCATAAATTTCGTGAAGAATTGCACAACAATCATGGTAAAATTCAGAAAGAATCAAATCGGTTTGACCTGAATATTTCATCGCTTTCTAAACCATCTATCAATTCCAAACATACCACAAGCTAAAACACCAAGGACAAAGAAAACTCACCATGATCTGTGTCATACCTTTTCTAGAGATAACATGAAACATCAAACAAAAGGAACTAAAAGGTACACCACCACAAGCATGTGATGTCATTAAAAAAAGAACATAAGACTTGTGTATGCGCTCTGTCATATGCACTAGAAAAGCATGCTAAGAAAATAAAATTCTACTTTTGAACTTCCAACATGAAGTACCAGCATGGTTTCCCAAAACCACTTGGAAATCCTTCCCTAAAACTTGCTTCAAGAAGTAAAGATTTCACTATTTGACATGATCCATATACCAAAGACAACAAGAAAAAGAACAGTATCAGGTTCGCACAAAACCACTACAAAGCACAAAAACACCAGACATGAATGAGACGGCATGATACCACAAGATGGCATGATAACTGGTGCAGACAGATATAACATGCTACAAAATACAATACAAATACTCATCTACAACAGCCACATGCTTCTACTGCACGATATATTACACTATTACAGCAAGTAATTAATGTTAAATAATTACTATGAGACTTACAAGATATCCACAACATCTATGAGACTTAGAAAATATAGAGAGATTTCCATAGTCATTAATGTCAAATAACAACAGAATTTGGCACAGAAAGAATGTGTCTTACAGCAAACAGGAAACAATGACAATGCTTGGTTGGGTCATTAAATAAAATAGTATTTCAGGAGTCCATTCCACACACCAACAGAATGGGCAAATGTTGGTTCCAGGAGGTGTCCTATAGACATGCAGTTTTCTACATTAATCTAGTTGCTTATTGATAATAAATCTGAAATCTTTGGTCTGATGAATATATCTTCAAACATACTAATTCTTTTGTTATGTATAAAGAGATCAAAAACTAGAGAGCACTTCGGTTCCGTTTTGCCACTACCATTGTTTCCATAACGGAAAAAAAAAACAAGTTCATTAGAAGTAAAAGAACTCTGGCACAGCATTAAATTACATTATAAATCTGAAATATGCAATTACTAGTACAGTTTCCATAAAGAACATAAACTATATTTGCACCTAAACTTCAATAAACCATTAATAGAATCGTCACAAGCACATAACCATGACAAGCATCAATAGGAGAACATAATTACAATATATCATCCTTCAGGGGAGTATTACACCAGAGTCTCAGGCTTACCTTATCCTCATCAGAATCTGACTCGCTGTCTGAAGTATCACTGGATTCTTCTTGCTTTTTCAAACCAGTCGCTGGAGTTGCTTGCTTCTTAGCTGCTGGAATAACCTTGGTTGTTACAGGAGCATCTTCCTGCAAAATTGGCAAGCACTTAAATCAAGTCAAACAGGCAAATTCATAACATATATATACGACTTATTCTAGTATTTACAAATGTTAAAAGAAAAAAAGAATATGGTTCCCCCACATAATTGGGCTGAGCTACAATGTATTGAGGGCAACATCACCAGATGGCACTTCTAATATACAACTTAGAAGCAAAAATTTAATAAAGCTAAACAAAATGTTAAACTGCTTGCATCTTCATCTGAATCATCCGAACTACTGTCAGAATCTGAACTATCACTTGATTCCTGTTTCTTTTTAGATACTACAGGTGTGCCATTCTTCAGGCTAGCTGATGGAAACTTCTTGGGCTGCAGTGCAGCTTTAGCAGGTTTCTGTGATTCAAGCCACATTTACAATTAAGCATGTAATAACAGAGAAATAAATTCCACAACATGTGGCTTTTGGCTTTTTTGTGCCAAGATCATATTGACAATTTAATGACTCTACACCGATGAATTCATAATTTTTGCCCACAATGAAATAAGACCTACTTAAGAGCTTTAATGTAAAAAAAAAACTTTAATAGCATGATGTTGAGACTTCAAATTGGGTTCCTAAGTGCATCATGACTGCAGTTGTAACAACAGAAATTTGGAGCTTACTTAGAAAAGTTACACCATGATTTATCCCTGAAAAATAATAGATTTGACCCAGAAAAGCTAAGCCATAAGAATAAACTCACTTCATCCTCTTCTGAATCACTTTCTGAACTGCTCTCTGATTTTCCTTTTTGGGCTGCAGCACTGGCAGAACCATTCTTGGAGACAGTAACTGCAACCTTTTTAGCTGGAGCAGCAACAGGTTTCGAAGGTTCCTGCACAATATGAAATATTCCTAATTTTGTCATCAAAATAAGAGAGATGATGAAAAACTGCCAGTATTAATTTTATAGACTCTTTACATCATCTGAAGAGGATTCCTCGCTGCTATCACTAGACTCCTTTGGAGGAGGCTTTGTTGGTTTACCTTGCTTCTTTGGAGGAACTTTAACCTACAAAGTCAACTCTCTCAAGTAAGAATTTGAAATATTACCGTTACCAGCAAAACCAACATATTATTATAATAACATTAACATGTTGAATGAAAAAGAAAAACCTCAGTATTCCAATATGTAAAAGAAAAACCACCAGATGCTGCACAATATGATTTACCATTATTTGCAAAGCATCACTTTTAACTATCGTGTGTTGTTAACAAATAAATGGGATGCTATTCTTAAGGACAACACAGTTCTTAAATTTGGTAGAAATTAAGAATCAGCATGGTAATGACATGCAAACTTCAATCATGATAGATACATCCTGCTGAAAGATATATCGACAGATGGCTTTTACAACGCGTTAAAGAAAAAAATCATGCAAATGCAATCACAGCAGTACAAGATTGCTACATTACTCCCTTGCCCTATTGTATGAAATTCACGAAGTACAGTGATAACACACCTCCTCTTCAGATTCAGAGGAAGTTTCATCCTCTGAACTACTTTCAGGTTTCTTTTTTGAAGGAACCTCCTGTAAAAACTTCTTAGGCTTCTTAATGTCCTTTTGGGGAACAACCTCCTTGACTTCTCTCTTCTGCTTCTTGGCACTTGCTGCTTTCTCTATTGCCTCTTCGGCATCCCTCTTGCCTGGACAATTAAATAGTCAGATGTCATCAACGCTCATACAAAATAAACAAAACTAATATAGCCTTTTTATGCCCAGTAAATTAATTTGTGCTGACCTTTTTTACCAGATTTTCCAGACAGCATTGGTGCCACAGCTGCTACCACCTGTATGACATTTGTGACTTTTCAACATTTTGAACAAAAGAAGGTCCTTCAAAGCTGGAACTTTAAAGTTTAATATTACCTCAGTACTCGCCTTCTTGTTTGACTTGCCCATTTAGTGATGCTAGAGGGTAGTCAGACCCTAATAAAACAAAAAAACCAAAGTCACAAACGGATCCCCAATGACAATTTTCATTCACGACGTAAAAGAATTTGACACGCTAAATTTCCAAAAGCATACTTAGGTTGTCGAATATAATTTACTATAGATACGAGCAATGACTATTTCAATTTCTTGGCAAGTAAAAAATGTTTGAGAAAATAAAGAAAGAGAAATATCCAAACGAACAGAAAACCTGAAAAAAGAAACACAAAAGATCTCCTAAAATTTCAATAAGCAATATAGTCGCCAACAGACTTATGCACAAACCACAAAGATACAATCTTTATTATCGATTCAACGTCTACACTACAAAAGGCCGCGAACTTACAAGATAACACAGCTAGAACGACGGGAGCAACCAATAATAAAGATGTTCATGGATCCAAAAACCACAGAGAGAAAAAAAAAACAGCGCGACGCTGTACAAAAAACTAACTAAAAAACTTGAGCTCAGACGAAAAGCAGCACGAAACAAGGAAAATCGGAGAAAATTAGAGAAACGAGTAAGGAGTAACAAGAAAAGAGAAAGGCACAAGCATTCAACTCGATTACCTCGAGTAAGGAGAAAAGAAGAGAAACGAGAAGGATACAAGGCAAATCGGAGGTTGGAGGCGGACAAAACGAACCCTAACCTGAAGCGTTAGGGTTTTAGAAGGGCTTCGTTTAGCCGAGGATCGAAGCCTTATATAGGAGGATGTGTGAAGCATGGCATCGATTTAGGGCTTCGTTGGGTCGGCCGACATTAAAACGCCGCCAGGTCCGGCCGATCCGGTTCAGCTCTAAGGAGTGTCGACCGGGCGGGTCGGACCATAATTTGCTATTAAGGTCGAGTATCAACAATATCTAAGTTCTTCCTCGTATATTGATATCGAAGGGATACTAAATTCTTTAATTATATTTGTTTGATACAAATTATTAATGTCGATTTTGATCATCATAATATTCACCAAATCAAAGAAGAAAAAGTTTCAACCTACCCTCATAGGGTTGGAGTCGAGGTTCGAAGATCTGACCAATCAAAATAAGAAAAAGAACAGATACAACAATAACAAAATATATAGAGCAATCTTGAGAGGTAACAAAGAATATGCATAGCACTAAAGAAGATGTACAGATGTACCTTGCAACCATTTACCTTCACATGATATCATTCAACATGCTGCCTCACAAATCAAACAATAATGAAAGTTGGACGCAGCACAAGTGAATCAGAATAGCATATACACTCGTTTCAACAAAATCCTCGGCAGATGCCGGGAGAAGAGCTTACTGTTCTAACCAGTGACAGCATTGTTACCATCACCAATGTCAAAAAAAGATTAGACACAGACAACAAGAGGCAGGCAAGCTTCTACATTACAGGGAGGTCGGAAACAATGTAGAAGAATCATCAAAGTTGTCATCTGAAGTTGCAACAGTGAGCTCGACCCCTGGCCAGATTGTCCCAGAGGCAGAGCATTTGCCTGGGAGACTGATAATGAGCAGTGTAATAGTTCTCCATGCATCCATACTGACAGAACTTCCAACTATGCGAGTATTGTATGGTCATCGAGGAGTTGTACTGTTTGACCCACATGCCCATACTCACATCCTCCATCTTGAACAGCTGCAATAACATTAACAGAATCCATGTCAGATGCTACTAAATCTTGTATTGGCGATGCAGTTTCTAATGGAATTGAGTCTCTCACCCTTAGGCTTTGGTTGGCATGCTGAGAATCGATGAACTTTGCAATGTCTCTTGAAATTATGTAGCCAGGTCCATTAGCATAGGGTGGGTATATGTACCCTGGCCACTCCTGTATACACCACAGTCAAATTTACATGAGAACTTCAAATGTTTTATGGTAATAATACGAGGACAAGAAAAGAAGGTGCAGCCATTTTCACACATCAACCTAAAGTTCACATGAATATTAAATTAGGCAGATCATATAATGGCTGTGATCCATAAACAGTCTGTCGTCCTGTTTACATGAGAATTACAGTATTCATAAAACCACAGTCAATTTCACTTGCTATGAGTTTATTATAGTCAATGAGTTAACTGCCATGACTTTGCAAAGAAGAGAAAACTTGATTAATCCAAGGCCTTCTATCAGGAGCCCTAAAAGTTATAGTTCAAACTTCATACCTCATATGATACAGCCCATTTTCCATGCCTGAGAGGTCTATGCAAGAGATTAAGGTTCCCCATGTACAACGGCTTTTCTTGAGAGACCCGCTTTATTTCTTTTAAGACAACATCAACCCTTATGAAAGTATCATCGTCACACTTCATGATGTATGGAGTGGTTAAGTTGTGAACCTGTATGGTGATAAAGTTATTACTGAACATTGTACATGGAACTGCATTAACATGACGATGCACCACAGGGATAGGGGAAAATAGGACAAAGATGCTAGCTCACCCCATAATCACAAATGGCAATCGTTTTAAGAACGACCAGCTCATAACGATCCATAAATGGCAAAATTACAATATCTTGAAAATATTCTGCTTCTTTCTTTAGCATGGTGTTTACCTCCTTCCTCAGATTCTGCAAGCACAATTGAAATGGTAAAAGTCAGGTTTGCAAATATAACATTAAAAAAGATTATGATTCTATGCAAAATTTAGCAACACAGGAGCATTCAGTATAGCCAATTAGATGTTCCCTGGCAAAGCTGGGTAACCCTCTTGTAAAAGTTTCTTTGTCATTGTCTTATTTAGACTATTAGGCATCACATGATTGAGTTTCACAGGAAGATTTCTATATTCCATTTCAAACTAAACATTTTGGTCTAACCAAATTTCACAACCCTTAAGTTACATGATTAGGTTTCAATTTCAGAAAAATGCACTTAAGTTAGACAGCTATATCAAAATTCTCACAGCGGTATGTATAAATTAGCATCTGGTATCAATTCCCATGCATATGTGTTTTATTTAAAGCCCTATAGTAATATGTTTAAAGAAAAAACTTACTAATGCAACAAAGAAACGAGCCACCACATTAGATGACTTGATTTGAGAAGATTGCATCCATGTTTTTCTAACAGCCATGCGTTCAGCAAAATGATTTGAAGCAGAAATAATTCCAATAAAAAGATCAACTGAACTTTCTGGCAAAGGAGGAGACCTCCAATTTTCTGACATTTCCAAGACACGATCAGGCGAAAAACTGGAATGAGATGTGGGAAGCGAAGTGGCAAACACTGAGTGTACATCAACATCTCCTTTTATTGCTAATCCAGTGGCATCTTCGAGAGTGAATCCCTGAAAACCAAACAACTACTCTGTGAGAAACTACATGATACACTTGATGATAGTTCTTCAAGATCACAACAATAAAATGGTGTTTAACATTAAGAAAATAACGAAGCATCCCAACTAGTTTACCGGCCGATATGGGAATGAAGCTACATGTCGACCCCCAACAAAAATTTGATATCCTTCAAAACCAGCTTGCAGTGTTAAGACAAACAGCCTGCTTTCTACAAAAGGAAAAGACCATGTCATTTCTGGCTTCTTTGCTCGACCTATAAATCTCCTTAGCCAAGAGGTAGTTTTAGATTCTTTCAAATCTATCATATCACTGCGAGCCCATTTCTCACATTTTTTGAATCCATCAACTGTCCAAAAAGAAGATTGAAATTTTGAATACTTTAGCCATATCTGCAAAAGCCTGAAGATCAAAAGAATTCATTTGACATACTTAAAATCATTAGTCATCGTAGTCAGCATATCATTATCACTAAAAATAAACAACTATGAATTCATTCAGGTTTGGTTCGATCATGAGCATCAACAATGTTATTAATATATTGTGGCAAAAACACATTGGGAAAATTAAAATGTACCTGTCTACGGAATGGTTGACTATGGATGAAAATAAAATGGTAGGCTTATGCAAGTATTTTTTTATGTGCCTTAAAGTTAGAATACTTTCTGCAATCTGACTTCACACTGCAGGCTGGGTTGTTTTCATGCAAACTGAAAGAAAGCCTAAGAACCTGAAAATATTAGTAAAAAGGGTACTAAAATTTGTTAGAAGGCCAAAGAAGATAACGATGCATTCTAGGTAGAATAACAGATAGAGATTATCAAATATTGGAAGTACAGATTTGCATTCTACATCATAACACCAAAGTTCCTTACTTAAGAGTTAAGATCATACTTTACTCTTTCTTACAGATGACAACCTAAGTTATAATCAGTTCACGTTTTCACACTTCTTTGGGAATACAAGTAAAATTCCTAAAGAAGTACATAACAAGCACGTATCTTTGGTACATATGCAGTTTGTTGTTCAATGAGAAATGCTTCTGAGTTAATAGGGTAGATCAGACATACTAGACTGTGCAGAAATAACTTTGCAAACCTAAGGTCTGATGTTTTTTAGCCATACAATCTCACTAATGTGCCTCAGTCACATGTCATAGCTTAACACCAGATGGCACATACCATGCTAGCCTGTTCAAGTGAGCATATCACATTTTACCTCATGTCTTCGACAAAATTTAAGCAAGATATTGTAGAGTTTTAACTTTTTAACAAGATTAGAAATTCAAGTGATAGCAGTGGATGTAGCACTGATCAGAGACAACAATGATGAACAATCTGCAATTGAAAATAGTCAGAGAAGGTGTGATGGCTGTGAAGATGGCTGAAAAGTTTGCATAAGTCAGAATTTATTATATGTAATTTACAAGCAATGAATCAAAGAAGAGAGTAAGTAATTGCCTGAGTGCAATTCATCAATGATAGGGCATATTTTGGCATCGCCCACGTGGACCCAAGCAAGCAGACACGACGATGCAGACGTGGAACCTCAAGTACGATGTGGCGCGTAGCACACACGTGGCGGGCAGCCGCTTGCCACCCCCTCCGTACGAACAACATCATCATGGTACAGCCATCCCGGAAAGCTCGAGGCGGCGTCGATCCTTGTAGGTCGGTCGGCACTCATACAGAAGCTTAAGTCGACCGCCCGAGGAGCCAGCCATAGTAAATTGACCCCGTACGACCAACTCATCCTCGTAGGTATAAAAACTAACCCTCCCTAATCAGGAGGGGGAGGCATTTCGAACTCTCAACTCTCTCATACATACTAGTGACTTGAGTTTCGGAGGGGTCGAGTCGGGAAATCCCCCTCCTAACCTCGACCTGTGTGCAGGAGCCCAACGACGGAGAAGCAAGCCACTCACCAAGAGAGAAGACCATACTCGAACCCGACCCGACGCTCGCCCTCACCACTTGAGCATTCACGTGGGCGACCTTGTACATTGGGGACAAGACCGAGCTGTGTTGACACCTCGGCCACGACGTAAAGGTTCACCAATATTTTGACGCTAGAAGGAGGGCCTGATGTCGCAAGGACACCCCCAACCGAGCAACCCGAGAGAGCTCCCCGGAGAAGAGCCACCCCCGACTCACTTGACCTTCGGGTTTGGAGGGCAACTCTCACTTCCTCTGAGCATAGAAGGAAATATCTCGACCGCGACCCCGAGCCGCTATTGGCGACTATTCAATGATCTCGAGTTGTCTCCTCCCGAGATCATCATGGTGCAACCTGCTGTCTCAGCCGAGGCATTTCTCAACCTCACCCGCCATGTGCAAGCTTTAGTTGGGATGATGCAGACCATCGCACCCCTCATACCTCAGCTAGCTCAGCAGACGATTCATCCCCCATGGTCGTCGCCCGTGATCCAACCTACGCTCATCCCTACACCTCACAATGCCACCCTGGTCGACCGTAGTAAATTGACCCTGTACGACCAACTCATCCTCGCAGGTATAAAAGCTAACCCTCCCTAATCAGGAGGGGGAGGCATTTCGAACTTTCAACTCTCTCATACATACTATTGACTTAAGCTTCGGAGGGGTCGAGTCGAGAAATCCCTCTCCCGACCTCGACTTGTGTGCAGGAGCCCAGCGATGGAGAAGCAGGCCACTCGCCAAGAGAGAAGACCGTGCTTGAACCCGACCCGACCCAACACTCATCTTCACCACCCGAGCATCCACGTGGGCGACCTTGTACATCGGGGACTGGACCGAGCCATGCTGACACCTCGGCCATGGCATAAAGGTTCACCAACAATCAACAAACCCTCTTAAATTTCGAAAGCTACACAAATACCTGCATATATATGTCAAACTTTTCATATGCTTGATTAATTTTAGTTAACTGATGATCAATGATGAAACTTCCATTAGCCTATGGCTGGAAACCAAAATTAGCAGTTAATTAATTAATCAACTACTTCGACTACTGCTCCAACTAATATTTCTAACTTTAGATTAATGACTTAATCGGCTATTTTAGTTACTACTCCAAGTCTCCAACTATTGATTCAATTAATATTTTTACTTAATTTTATTGAATAAATTATTTAAATGGTTTCGATAGATTATATATATATATATATGTATATATATATATATATATATATATGTATATATATATATATGTATATATATATATATGTATATATATATATATATGTATATATATATATATATGTATATATATATATATATATATGTATATGTATGTATATGTATGTATATGTATGTATGTATGTATATGTATGTATATATGTATATGTATGTATACATATATATGTATATATGTATATATATATATACATATATATGTATACATATATATGTATATAAAAGCGTGTGTGTACGTGTATATGTATGTATATATATATATATATATATATATATATATATATATATAGATAAATCCAATATATCAAACAAGTCATAGGTTCATACACAGTAGGATATATATGCTTGAATGATCCAAAAGTATGAGGAATATCATCAAATATTAGTTTAAAAAAAAAGAAACACGTTACAGATATATGAAGTGCTCAAGAGAGTATCAGATGCTACTCATTCATAAACTCATGGATATTGAAGTAAACATGAGAATTATCATTTTGAAACAAATCAAATTACTGCTCTGTGCAACTGTGTACATTGCTGCGATGTTGGTAAGAGCTAAACTCATCCACGAGTGTGTTTCAACAGTCAAATGCTGTATTCGTTTTCTAGATACTGATCCATTACATTTGATTGAAAAAAGTAACTCAGAAGGAGTAAGAACAAATGTAACTGTAAAAGCAGATTAAAACTAAATGTGGATAGAAACATAATGACATGTTACCTGTGTCATCATCATCTTCTGAAGGCAAGCCATTACACCTTATTGCTGTGCCCCATTGCATCCTATAACATGAGTTAAGCTCAAGAACAGGCTTCTTGCTCCAGTCCCCCATGAGCCTTGGATTCAAATGCAGGATCTTTGGTGGGTCCTCGCCATCAACCACTCTCAGTCCCTGTAATTCAACAACAAATTGCGAGACCCATGTAGTTCCACTTCCATCCCCCTGCCTCAACCTTGCCAACTTTGTGACATGCTCCTCATGGGCCTCCTGAGGCTTGCCGACGACTGTAATCGAAGAGCCTGCCGCAAGGCCACATGGAAGAAAGACTCGTAGCTCTGCGTCAGAGCCCATCTCGGTTGAACTCTTTGCCAGCGATGACCGGCAAGACTCCAGCTTTCCTTCGATCATAGACAGTTGATCCGTGCTGCTCATAGGATCATAATTCTTCACATCATCCCAAGCCTTCTGGCCTAGCACCCATGCCTCATTGATCATAGCCTGAAGCTGAGTCAAGTTGCCTATAGATTTATGCCCAAACCAACGCTGAAATGGCTTGATCGGTGGAAATCTAAGGGAAGGCTGCTCCTTTTCGAGGGCAGGAGGGAGGTTCCGGCTATCCTCCAGTCTCCGGTAGAAGGTATCATGGTCGACCAAGACAGGGGTCCTATGGCCGAGGTGGAGGTGGCGAGATGTAAGGTCATTGACCGGCCGGTCGAGCCCAGAGAAGCTGCCGTCGCCGCTCAACGCATTGGCGATCTCGAGAAAATGATGGAATTTGAAGGAAACAAAGACTAAGTAGATTAATCCAATGGCAAGAACAGGATGCGAAGGCCTCCACCTCCTCGTCCCAGAGGATTCAATGCTTCTCCCCTTCATAATATTTTCGTCACCAAATTGGAAGAGCAAGAAAGATCAAATTCCCATCAAAAAGAGGGAGTCATCTACATATACAAATCTGACATTTCTCCTTCGATATTTTAACAATGTCATCAACGTCTCCGTGAGCTATAGATCCGATCGACCTCAAGGCTGCAAAAAAGATATCGTGCTTCACAAAAATGCTAGTGTTGGAGCCCAATGTAGTGGCAAGCCGGACGAAATTTCCCCTCGGCTACTTCGATCTGCGACGGAGACTGAACAGCGGTGTAACCGGACGAGAATGGCGATCGATCGATAACGAATACCGCTGCGTACTCCGGAGCGGTGATCCAAGAAAGGGCCCTAAAGGTAGATTTAAACGGCAGGAGGAGGCGGAGTTCTGATCCAGTTATCGGACGGTCCAAAAGCTATCTGATATGGAAGGTCAAGAGACCCCACCGACACTTGTGGGGACCAACGTACCGGTCTTGACAATTTTTTATTACAAATTAAATTTATCCTAAAAGCACCCCTCTTTTCATAATTTATTTGGGTGCTTAAGACGAAAAATTGACAAATATCTTTTATTCTTTAACGATTATTATATTTTTTTTATAAGATTTGAATGTGAATATTTCCAAATTCGATTTGAAAAATTTTAAAAATATATAAACATGAAAAACCAATAGAATCATTATTTATATCATATTTATCTATCATGTTAGAAGATAGAGGTGAGTTTGACGAGCGTCATGATATTATACTTGTAATATTCGATTTACATGATCGACTTAAAAATATATCAAATATGATTTACGAAAATCATAGAATCATCTAACTGTAGAATCACTATGTATGTAATATTTGTCAGATGTGATAAAAATATTAAGATGAATTTGACGAACTAAATATTATCTTTTTTTTAAATAAATAAAAACATCTATTTAGATTTAAAGGTTTATAACAAAAGAAATGGGTAAACCATTAGCTCCTGCCCCAAATATATATATATATATATATATATATATATAGAGAGAGAGAGATCTACCTAAACTAGCATGACTATAAGGTATGGAAACTATAACCAATCTAATGTCTTAGATAAGTTTAAAATTCTCTAACAATAGGGCATTTAAAAAGAATATAGACACAAAGTTAGAATGTATTTGATAGTTTAATAATAATCTACTTGGCTATGCAAAATACAAGAGATCCGACTTAAAAGTAGGAAGTCTTTCGTAAACTAGAGAAGTCTTTTGGTAAACTAAAGTGTGATACAAAAGTTTGATGAGAAGTTTATTAATATGTTTCTTATTTATATAGGTCAGGAGAGAGGATTTTTCTTATCAGAGTAGTGAGATTTCCTCATGTAATTGGAAAAATCTTATCTGTTATTATGCCCCCATAAGCTGGTACTCCTGTCAAGAATGTCGATCTTAGATCGATACATTAAAAATAGTTTATGGGTGAGAGGCTTCGTGAATGAGTATGCTAATTGATCAGTCATATGTATGTGAGAAACACATAGTCGATATTGGACAACTTGATCTCGCACGAAGTGGAAATTGATGACAATATGTTTTATGCGGGAGTGAAACATTGGTTGGTGCATATAGCTCCAACATTATCATAATATATTATAGAAGTAAAAGTGAAGTTAATGTTAAGTTCCTTGAGTATATTCGTGACTTAATTGAGTTCCGCAGTAGTGGTGGCGATAGTATGGTATTCAGCTTCAATTGTAGACCATGCGATTGTCTTTTGCTTTTTAGAACTCCAACTACTTAGATTAGCTCCAAGGAAGTTTATACCATAACGTGAATATTATATCATCAAAGTTTCCTGTCCAATCAACATTGGTAAAGACATAGAGATGAAGTAGAGAGTGTTTACGGAGAAAGAAACCATGACTAAGGGTCCATTTACGATATAGCAAGATTCGTTTGACTACAGATCAATACGTAGTAGATAGCCGATGTATGAATTGTGATAATTTATTGATCACAAATGAGATGTTTAGACGGGTGAGAGCTAAGTATTGTAAGGAGTTAACTACTTATCGATATTGAGTGGGTTTTGTAGTAGGACTTCCATCACATAATTTGAGTGATTTACTACTAGTAATGAGGGGAGTTATAACCTTTTTTGTTTCATGCATGTTTGTCTTTGATAAAATCTTGAATATACTTTCTATGTGATAGAAAGAGACATGAAGATGTATATATTGCTTCCACTCCTAGAAAATAGCTCAAGATTCCTGGATCTTTGAGGGGGAATCTGTTAGGACCGAAATCAGCACAAAGAGGGAGGGCGAATTAGTGCTTTCGATAAAAATATTGGTTTTGAAAAATCTTCGCTCGACGAAAATAATAATGAAAGCGTGCTTGACTTAGAGTAAGTGAACTAAGTAATTAACTCAGAATGTAATAACAGTGAAACACAGAAAGAAAGTGCAAACTGGATTTATAGTGGTTCGGTCATTGTGACCTATGTCCACTTCTAATTCCTCTTCCATTAAGGCCACCTGCGATCACTACTAGTCTTCCTTCAATGGGCAAAAATCAACTACTCTCTTACAACTCTTTCTCCTTTTTACAGGTTTAGGAGACAACCTTTACAAGTCTCACACCTCTCTTAGAATGATAAAAAATCTAAAGAAGGAGGAGCACTTAACACTATTTCAAGACTTTTATTCACACTTTTCGTGCTCTTTCATACTGGAAAGAGTGGGATATTTATAGACCCCAATGGCTTCAAAAATAAAGCCAAAAAGTGTCTTATCCTATGTTTTTAGGGTACTGACGGTACCACCACTTGTAAACTAACATTGGACGGTACCACCGCCTGACAAAGCCTCAGAGACTAGGCTTTGGCGGTACCACTACTTGACAACATTAACTGTTGACAGTACTACTATCCAGACTGCTTGGGAGGCCGAGCCTCAAGCGGTTCCACCGCTAGTCTTAGTGGTGTCATCGCTTGATGTGACTCCGGATCATTGAATGGGCCATCCATCTGGCCCAATTCAACCTTGATTTGGGTCCAATTAGCTCCTATTTGAGTTAATAAGATTTTTTCCAAAACTAACTCAAATTGAAACCCTAACTACGATAATTAATGCTAAACAATTACAATGCAAGCAATTCTAGTTGTCTGACACATCAATTATTCATCTGAACTTTTAGCAAAACTTTCGACGTACTCTCGACGATCTTCCGGCAAACTCTCGGCGAGCTTCTGACGCATCGTCCGAACCTTCGGCATATCCCCTGATTCTTTTGGCTCGATGCCCGATCTTTGACTCCGGCCCAATATTTGATTCTTCTTTAATTGTTTTGTCTTTTCACGATCGTAGTTAGTCCTGCATTACTTTTCTCAACACATGGATTAGATCATTAATTCATCAATTGATTTCGTCATCAAAATCCGAGATTCAATAATCTCCCCATTTTTTATGATGATAACTAATTGATGACGGAGTTAATCTTAACTCCCCCTATCTATATGACATATTGAGATAAGGTAAACTTGTATTTAAAATGAATCATAACTTTTGAATTCAAGTGAAACAATTTTGGATCATAATGATCAAATGCAATATATCATATCAAAATTTCATACATTATGCATCGTAATAGTATCAAAATGTAACATGCACAATTTCAAAATATTACAATACATTATCACTTCATGAATGATACCAAAAATAAATCAACATCACTTTGGGCATACATGATACTAAAACATTAAAATTTTAATAATTTATCACTTCATTCATGATACCAAAATTAACATTATTTTGCGTATGATACCATTCATCATTTCATGATACCAAACATTCATTATTTCTCCCCTTTTGTCATCAATAAAAAGGAGAATGTTTAACAAATATTTAGACCATATAAGCAAGTTTTACTTCACTTTAGAAGATGCAAGCTAGCAAGTGAAGTTGAGCAAAATAGCAACTTTTGAGATATGCAAGATAGCAACTTTTGCTTTTTGAAATGGGCAAGTTAGCACTTATCTTTAGATGTGCAAGTACTTTTGATTCTCTTGAGATGTGCAAGTACTTTTGATTCTCTTGAGATATGTAAGCTAGCATTTTTGCTTTCTCCCCTTTATCATAAAAATGAGAAGAAGAAGGGAGTAATTCATTCATCACATAAAGAAAAGAATCAATTCATAAGTTCAGAAAGTCCATGAATCAAAGTTCTACTTTCATGAATAGAAAGAGGAAGGAATCATAGGAAATAATTATCACATAAAAGATCAAGTATACCAAAAGTCCATGAATCAAATATCTTCTTTTGTACATTGCAATAAGAATGAATGATAGGAAACGATCTCAATTTAAAAAGAAAACTCAAGTTATAAAAATTAAAAAAATTCAAAAAATGTATAAGAGGAACTCATGCATTAAGAAGGCTTAATATGCCTAATTCTCTTCTAATAAAATCAAATTATTCTTCATTTAATGATTTTATGAAAATATCAACTAATTGATGTTTTATATCAATAAATTCTAAAGATATATCATGGTTATTAACATGATCTATGATAAAATAATACTTAATGTCAATATATTTAGTTCTAGAATGTTAAATGAGATTTTTTTGTTAAATATATTGCACTAGTATTATCGTATTTTATAGGAATATTTTTTAAATATAGTCTATAATCTTCTAAAGTGGTTTTCATCCAAATAACTTGTGCACAACATGTACCTGCTACTATATGTTTAGCCTCAACTATAGATAATGTAACCAAATTTTATTTCTTGGGCGACCAAGAAACAAATGAATGACTTAAGAGCTGACATGTTCTAGATGTGTTTTTTCTATCTATTATTTATTAAGCAAAATCAACATCAGCATAAGCAATCAATTCAAGATTTTTAGTTTTTAGATACCATAATCATATATTAGGTGTTCCTTTTAGGTATCTAAAAATCCTTTTAACAACTTTTAAGTGAGACTATTTGGGATTAGATTTAAATCTAGCACATAGTCCAACACTAAACATAATATCAGGTTTAGTTGTTGTGAGGTATAGTAAACTACATGTCATACCCTTATAAGTTTTTTGATCAAAACATTCTCCATTAATGTCCATATCTAATTTTGTAAAAGTGCTAACTGATGTATTAATAGCCTTAGCACTATCCATATTAAATCGTTTTAATAGATCTAATGCATACTTAGTTTAACTAACAAAAGTTTCATCACTAAGTTATTTGATTTGTAAACCTAAGAAAAAGGTTAATTCTCTTATTAAACTCATTTCGAAATATTAGCTTATACTATTAGTAAAAGATTCACATAAAGACTCATTTGAAGATCCGAAAATGATATCACCAACATAAATTTGAACAATGAAAAAATTAATTTTAAAATATTTAATAAACAATATAGTATTGACCTTATCTTTTATAAAATTATTTTAAATAAGGAAAGAACTAAGCCCCTCATACCAAGCCCTAGAGGCTTGTTTTAACCTATAGAGAGCCTTAGATAACTTAAAAATATAGTTAGGAAAGATAGCATTTTCAAATCTGAGTGGTTGTTCAATGTAAACTTCTTCGAATATTAAAAAATATTAAGAAAAACACTTATAACATCCATTTGAAATAACCTAAAATTATTATAACTAGTATAGGCAAGAAGAATCCTTATAGCTTCAAGTCTAGCCATAGAAACAAAAGTTTCTTCATAATTGATACATTCTTCTTAGTTAAAATTATTAGCCAATAATCTAGCTTTGTTTCTAACCACAATAGCAAGTTCATCTTATTTGTTCCTAAAGACATATTTAGTACCAATTACTAAATGGTTTAGAGACAAGCTTCCACACCTCTTTTTCTCAAATTGATTTAACTCCTCTTGCATTGTAATAACCCATGAATCATCTTTTAGAGCTTCGTTAATGCATTTTGGTTCAATTTGAGATAAAAAAAGCTGCATTCGTACAAAAAAATTTAAAAGAAGAACGAGTTTGAACATCTTTTGATGTATTCCCAATGATTAGCTTGTTAGGATGAGCATCTATATACTTCCATTCCTTCGGTAAGGATTCTTTAGAAGAAGATGCATATAAGTTGCTTGGGAGAGAAGTGTTTTTATTTAAATTTAAAGCATGAAAATCAAAATCATCATCAAAATTATTTTTCTTAAATTCGAAAAGCTCATTAAAAACAACATGAATGGATTCCTCTATAACCAAGGTTCTTTTATTAAAGACACGAAAAGCTTTAGAAATAAAGGAATAACCAAGAAATATGCTTTCATCGGATTTTGTATCAAATTTTCCTAAGGCATCTTTTTCATTTAAAATAAAACATTTACAACCAAAAACTTTAAAATATGAAATGTTAGATATTTTATTATTCTATAATTCATAAGGAGTTTTTAAAAGTAATTGTCTTACGAGAACCCTGTTCATGACATAGCATGCCGTGTTAACGACTTCGACCTAAAAATATTTAGGTAGGTTATGTTCGTTTAACATGGTTTTTGCTATCACTTGTAAGTTCTTAATTTTTCTTTCAACTACTTCATTGTGGATTTCTTGGAGTAGAGAAATTATGGTTGTACCCATTTGACTCACAAAAATTTTATAAATCATAGTTTTAAAAATAACCACTATGATCACTACAAATATACAAAATCATAAAACTCTTTTCATTTTGAACAAGCTTACAAAATTTTAAAAAAATATTTAAAATAATCACTTTTGTGTGTCAAGAAATATGTCCAAGTGTATCTACTATAATCATCAACAATTATAAAGGTGTATTTACTACCTCCTAGACTTATTGTATCAATTGGTCTAAATAAATCCATATGGATATTGTACTAGTCTAGAGGTGCTTAATTGATTTTTTGATTTGAAACTACTTTTTATTTGTTTTCTTAGTTGACATGCATCATAAACTTTATCTTTGACGAACTTGATATTAGGCATTTCTCTTACAAGTTCTCTAGTTGAAATTTGAGAGATTAGTTTCATGCCAACATGACCTAATCTCCTATGCCAAAGCCATGCATTATAATCAAAAGTCAGATATAATCAAAAGCCAAAAAACACGTTTCATTACAAAAATCTTCAATATCAATAGTATACATATTATTATTTTTTAAGACAATCATAGATCTATTTTTCTGTAGTATTTCAATTATACAAGTATTATATTCAAATTTGATGATATATCCTTTATCACACAATTGACTAATGTTTAGTAGATTATATTTTAAATCATCTACTAATAGCACATATTCAATTAAAAGGTTTGACTTGTTACTTATGGTTCCTTTATCAATAATTTTCCTTTTATTATTATCTCCGAAGGTGATGTTATTGGGAAGTCTTGGGGGCGACATCAAATGCGCATCAGAAGAACAGAAAACAAATTTTGGACCTCAAGGACGTACACGATTTTCTCTGCCGTGAAAACAAAATTTGAAGTCTTGGGGCCGACCTCAAGGACGTATGCGATTTTCTCTGCCGTGAGAATAACTCTCAAGTTGTGGAGCCAATCCATATAATTTGGACTAGTGAGGCGGTTGACATCAAGTATGCCACATAAGGGATTTGAAAGCGATATTTTTTGAAAATAAAGATGTAGCGGAAATAAATAACATATAAATTTTATAAAAATAAATAATCAAGATATGAATTTCTATCTTAATATGCTCCCACTATTTTACTGGCAAGTCATGCGACACCTTCAACATGTGAAACGGAAGTCTCTGATAGACTTCTAGTGGGGATCAGGATCCAATCAGCGTCTTAGTGTAACATTGAGGGACTCGACCAATCACACTAAGCTAAAATGTAGGCAACTCTTGTCAATCACAACTTCTTGTGATTCTCGTCTTGTTCGGCCTCTGAATCACCATGGTCTCAAGAGACTCGACCAACCATAATGTTCTGTTAAGTCAACATCATTGTTACAAGATGAGTCTGATTCGATGATATACCATTGAGGGACTCGACCAAGTATATCATGTCCTCAGGTCACCGGTGACATCTCTATGTCATAGGCAAGATAGCGAATCGCGATATAGGTGAGCCTCGAGGGACTCGACCAACTTAACCTACACCAGGAATTAGTCCCTACCTATAACGATGGAAGGCCACGTGGGTCAATCTAATTGTCTCACATTTATTGACTTAATATTATCGAGAAAGGGGTTTATATGATTTGGTCTCCTAATATGACATGTCTTATATATACATATTTAATATATATCTACATCACATGTAAATATATATACATATCTAGTAGGTGTATAAGCAATCACACATCACATGAGCAATCACACTAGATGATCATGGATCACAACCTAATATGATCAGGCCTGAGCTAGTGGGCCTAATCACTCACATCAAGATCTATATGTGCAGCGGTGCATCTCCATGCCCTGTGATCATCCATCTCATCCTCGTCGGTTCTATCGGCATCTCGACGCATCTCCATGCATCACGATCGTTCATCTCGTGGGTCCCGCTATCGTATCCATGCTCCCGTAGTGCCTCCTTGTATGATTATAATTTAATCATAGGCACACATGCCTAATAATAAACGAAAAATAAAATGGAGGCTTACAAGCCCCAATAATAATAATCACAAGTACACACATCACACGGTCCATGATCATTCGTCCACATAACATATATCACATGTATAAATCATCATCATATAGGACTACTAGATAATAATAAAAATAATAATCAATTAAACTTTTTTTATTAATTAATATTTTTTGAAATCAGGGACATGTAGGGAATATTTTAAATTCTAAGAGGGTATTTTTATAATTTAGACAAAGGATAAACTTGTAATTTCTAAAATTCTAAGAGGCAAAACTATCTTTTGCCAAAAACCTTAACTGCCCTCCTCCCTCTCCCCTACTGCTACAGCCGCCGCCACCCTACCAGCGGTAGCCCTTTATGGCGGGGGGCGGGGGCATCGCCCCTGCGGGTGGCCTTGCCCCCCGCCAGCACTGTGCCCGCGGGTGCAGTGCCCACAGGCGTTGTGTCCGCGGGTGCAGTGCCCGCAGGCGCCCCCCGCAGGTGTTGTGTCTGCAGGTGTAGTGCCCGCAGGCACTGTGCCTGCGGGTGGCGCCCCCCTCTTGTGGGCACTGTGTCGCTCGCAGGAGCTACCTGCAGGCAGCGCCGCCCCTACAGGCGCTGTGCCCATGGGTGGGGCACCCGCGAGCTGCTAGTCCTCTCCCCGTCGACCGCAGGCCTGCCTACCTACGGTCGTTGCTGCAGTGGCTGCACACATGTAGAGGGCAGCAAGCTGCCATTTATGAGGGCAACAACAGTTGCTGCCCTTTCTCTCTTTTGTGTCAACGATTTTGACGTCAAAAGAATTACAAAATCACAACACACGTAGTTCAAAATAAATCTTTCACATGAACAACCTGGCTTTGATACCATTGTTGAGAAATCTTGGGGGCGACATCACATGCGTAGCGGAAGAATAGAAAACAAAATCCCCAATTCCCAAAGATATGTTCATCGTCGTGCGAAGATTGGTGCACAAAAATTCATGAAATTTAAAACTGCGTATAGAATAGATTGTGTTACCTAGGGAGATCATATATCCTTGTGTCCTTGCAAATCTCTAGGAGAGGGTGAAAGAGGTCAAGCGTCCTCCTCACTAGCAGTGATCTACACAACAATGCTGTGACGACGCTCCTCAAAACTCTAGGCCTGCTCTAAGGTGGAGAGAGGGAGGAGAATTTGAGAGGCAAGCAAAGGCCTACCATATTTATATAACCCTCTAGGCTCAATATTGATTTGGCCGTGAGTTATACATATCAAAACTCCTTCTGGCTCAGTGAATTAGTATCTCCATAATAATTCACTCGACTCATCGACTACGGACGTACTAGGCCATTACGCCGCAATCCCCAGATGATACAGGGGAATCCAATCCATTGAACCTATCTGTCCTCAGTTACCATGTACTTATAGTCCCTTATCCATATAATATCCCAAAGATCATATATTGAGTATGGTGCTGTCAGACCCATACGGTTTCTACTCGAGTCTCGCTCTAATCGGATTCTCCCAGAGAACTCTTTCTCTCTCAATCCGAATGACCCTGGCTAGGGATTTGTCTAAGTAAGAACATATGGGACATTCCTCTCATGACACCGAGAGTGGATGATCCTCTATCGACACTCAATAGCCCTGGTAAGGTTAACTACTACTCCCGAAGACCGGTTGTGTTAGATCTAGGACATCTAAACCTATAAGTCTGGTATCAAAGAGTGGAGCACTCATACAGGACATTCTTAGTGTCTCAAGTCTAAGGACCAGATACACCACTGGGACCATAGAATCGTTATCTAACAATAAGGCATCATCAACCATTCAGCATTCCGTAAGCGGATCAATTAGTGAACTCATTCTCTAATGAGCACCTGTATTGTATCCCTAGTGTCCTCACATGAGCAGCTATGAGACTAGCTGCATCTATCATATGGACAAATATATAGCACACCAGTCTGTCCGATTATCTCGATGTCCCTCTCGAGTAACCTATGACCAGGATTATTAAGGATTTGTGTTTGAAGGCAAATCGGTCACATTATCGTGATCTCATCACAATCTGATTCCCATTGCACAGATCAAATGATATTACACTATATACATGCATATATGTAATAGTCAGTATAAAGTGATAAATACCAAAATATAATAAGTAAAAATACTGTGTATCAAGTCACATGTGCCATCACTCATGTGATTGGCTTATCGGGCACATATGACTAGCAATCTCCCACTTGACCTAAAGCCAATCACCTGTGTGTCTGATCCCCATCAGACCTCTATGACGTTAAGTTATATTTATAGGTCCCTCATTAATAGATCTACCTATTTTAGGTACCCATTTAATTTTAGGTCACTCATTGATAGATCTACCTATTTTAACTATTATTATTGTGTTATTTAAGGTTCCTTTAGGAATGCAAACTAATTTGTGTGGACTATACTTTTTAAAAGAATATCTATAGGCATAATATCCATATTTTTCATAAAAATTCTATTTATCTATAGGTGAGACATGTAATGTAGATCCTTTAATGAAGAGTGTCGGCTTTTGTTGAGTGTTACTCACAAAGCCAATTCCTTTCTTTCTATGAACATGACCCTTGTTAGCAATGATCATGTTTAAAGATTTATTATCTATTTTAAATTTTTTTATTATTTTTTGTAGTAAAATATTTTTATTTTTAAGTGAATCTATCACTTCACACTTAGTAAAAGGGGTTAACATACTATTATCATGCTCATTTTTTAATTTATCAAATTCACTAACAAGAGAAGCATTCTACTTTTTTAATAATATATACTTTTTACAAACTAATTTAAAATTATCAAACAAATCATTAGAGGCATTGAATAATTCATCGTAATATAAAGAAGATTCGTTTGAGTTACATACCTAGTTGACAAATATCATTAATACATAATTTGTAACTTCTTCTTTGTTGGTAGGCTCCTTATCTTCAGATGCACTTGAGTCATCCCAAGTAGCTTTTAGTACTTTCTTTTTCTTTGGTAGCTTCTTCTTCACTTGGGAACATTCATTTTTAAAGTGTCCTGGCTTCTTGCGTTCATAGCAAATTATTTGGTCCTTTTTTAGTTTACTTTTGTTCTTAGTGTCTTGTTTTGTTTTGTTTCTTTTTAAGAATTTTTTAAACTTTCTGGTAAGAAGTGGCAAGTCATCATCATCATCATCGTCGCTTGGGTTTTCACCCAAGTGGCATTTTTTGGTTCTAAGTGTCAAGTCAGTTATATTCTTTGGAAGGTTGTTCTCAAATTCATCATGTATTATACACATCATTTCATAGGCTATTAGAGACCCGACAAGTTTTTTAAGTGGAAAGTATTTAGGTTCTTTACTTCTTTTATTATCGTCAATTTCTTTTTGGAAGGGATCTTACTAACTTGTTAACAAGTTCAAAATTAGAAAAACTTTTACCAAGTACTTCTAGACCATTAACGACCTCCGTAAAAAGGGTGTACATGTTTCTAATGGTCTCGCTTAGTTTCATATGAAACAACTCATAGCTATGAGCCAAAAGATTAATTTTTGACTCTTTAACCCTACTTGTGCCTTTATGTGTGACTTCGAGTATGTGCCAAATTTCATGTGTAGTTTCGCATGTAGAAACACGATTAAATTTATTTTTATCAAGAGCATAAAAGCATAAAATAAAGCGTTCATCACTTTAGCATTCAAAGAGAAAGTCTTCTTCTCCGAATCATTCTATTCGTTCATTAGTTTAAAAGACTTTTCAAAATAGCTTTCAATAATGTTACATAAATCGAAATATATAGAAAGCAAGAAAATTCTCGTTCTAGTTTTCCAATACGTATAGTCCGTCCCATTAAACATAGGAGGACGAGTGATAAAAGACCCTCTTGATTGTCGGTAAAAATTATTTCTCTTGGGTGTTAAACCAAGTAAGAAAAACCTTGGCTTTAATACCAACTGTTAGGATCAAAATCGACACTGGGCGGGGGGGGGGGGGGGGGGGGGTGAATTAGTGCTTTTGATTTTAATAAAAACGTCGGTTTTGGAAAATCTTTGTTCAACGAAAATGATAATAAAAGGATGCTTAACTTAGAGTAAGTGAACTAAGCAAATAATTCATAATATAATAGCAATGAAACGTAGAAAGAAAGTACAAACCAGACTTATAGTGGTTCGGTCATCGTGACTTACATCCACTTCTGATTCCTCTTTTGTCGAGGCTATTGGCGATCACTAACGGTCTTCATTTAATGGGTGAAGACTAACTACCATTTTACAACTCTTTCTTCTTTTCACAGGTTTAAGAGATAACCTTTACAAGCCTCACACATCTCTTAGAATGATCACAAATCTAAAGGAGGAGGAGGACACTTATCACTTTTTTAAGACTTTTACAACTCAAAATCTTAAGAATTTTGTTCACACTTTTCGTGCTCTTTCATATAGGAAAGAGTGAGGTATTTATAGGCCCCAATGACTTTAAAAATAGAGCCAAGTGTCTCATCCCAGGTTTCTATGGCACTAGTGGTACCACTGCCTAATAGAGCCTCGGAGATTGGGCTCTGGCGGTACCATTGCCTGATAGGGTGGTACCACCACTTGGAAACATTAACTGCCGGCGGTACCACCACCCAAACTGCTTGGGAGGCTTAGCCTCAAGTCGTTCTACCGCCTTACGTGGCTTTGGGTCACTGAATGGGCCATCCATCCAACCCAATTCAACCCTAATTTGGGCCCAATTGACCCCTATTTGAGTTAGTAGGATTTTTCTCAAAATTAACTCAAATTGAAACCCCTAACTATGATAATTAAGTCTAAACAATTACAATGCAAGCAATCCTAATTGTCCAGCATGTCAATTGTTCTTCCAAACTCCCGACGAGACTTCCGACGATCTTCCAACGAACTCCCAGCGAGCTTTCGACGCCTCATCCAAACCTTCGACGTATCCCCCAATTCTTCTAGCCCAATGCCCGATCTTTGACTCCGGCCCAATATTCGATTCTTCTTTAATTGTTTTATCTTTTCACAATCATAGTTAGTATTGTTTTGTATTTTCATGATCATAGTAAGTCCTACATCACTTTTCTCAACATAGATTAGATTATTAATTCATCAATTGATTTCATCATCAAAATATGAGATTTAATAGAATCAATTTGCCAATTGCTTAATGAATGTTTGGATCTCTATAGGATTATTATCCATGACAATAATATCATCTACATACACCATAAAATATATTGTGTCTCTATTTTGTTATCATAGAAATAATAATGTATCAAACTTTGAGTTGATAAAGCAATTGAAGTCAAAAACAAGCTAAGTTCGATGTACCAAGCTCTTGGAGCTTGAGAAGTCCATAAATAGCTTTTTGTAGTTTATAAACATGCCTTGGATACTAAGGATGGATGAAACTATGAGGTTGCTACATAAAGATATCTTTAATTAGATTTCCTATAAAAAGACATTATTAACATCAAATTATCATAATTGCCAGCCTTTAATGATGGTCAAACTCAAGATAAGTTGAATTATTATGGGTTTAACAATGAAACTGAATGTCCCAGTGAAGTCAACACCAGGTCATTAATGAAACCCTTTGGCGACTAACCGTGCTTTATATTTGACAATGAATCCATCCGAGTTCCACTTAATTTGAAAGACCCACTTACACATAATGATGTTTTGTGTATGATAAAAGGGTACAAGGGTTTATGTTGAGTTATGGAGGAGGACATCATATTCTTCACACATGGCTTTATGCTAGTGTAGAGATTTTGTGGTGGTGGGTTCAATGGTCTCAAGTGAGGATTATGTGATAGCATGTAGGTTAAGGACTTGACGCAGTTTGAAAATACTACTCTTGGAGCATATTATCATTGGATGTCCAGAGGCTATGAGATTGTGAGGTTGTGTTGTTGGTATAGGCAATGGAGAGTCACTGACATAAGCCGGGTTAGGCTAAGGTACTTCAGTGTCACTAGGTCTAGAAGGAGGTAAAGATAATGGTTGTGTTTCTGAATATATTGCCTCATAATGGGGGAAACTTGAGAAGAATAGAGTAGAGAAGTATTGGAGGGAATGAGCAGTTGTTGAACTGGAGTAGCAGTAGAGTATGGATCCTAAGGGGAAGGACTGGACGATGTCATGGGAGGCTCGTCCGATAAGATCGGAGGTATACTCCAATGATGAATATTTGTTGGAGAGGTTTGCATGGCAAGAGACTCATGGTTTTGAAAAGAAAAGGTAGACTCCATAAAAATAACATAATGTGATATAAAGACTTTTTGAGTTGGATGTCGTAGCATCGGAAAGTATTATATTTAAGAGAGTATCATATGAAAATGCAAGGCTTAGATCTTGATGTTATTTTATGGGAGGCATAGAGACGTAATTGTTGAATCTCGTATTTTGATGATGAAACTACTTGATATATGTTTATGATTTAATCTGCGTTTTGAGTGACGCAGGATGCTTCGATCAGGATGAGACAATTAAAGCAGCAACATCATGTTGTGCCGGAGGAACATGTCAGAAGATTGGACGTCGGGCCGGTGGATCGGTCAACGTATCGACAGAAGGCTTCGGGCCGTGGACTCGGGCATCGGGCCAAGAAGAGCGGGTATTGTGCCAAGGATATCGGAGTTGCGGAGCTAACTGGCCGATTGGGCAATAGGTCGCAGGAAAGGACGATGCGCCGAAGAATCGGAAGAAGCGTCGAGGGACCAATGACATGCCGGACAACTTGGTTAATCGCTTAGGATTAATTGTCTCGATCGAAGTTTTATTTTGAGTGTGCAGGATTAACTACGATGGAAGTAAGACATGTAGCTAGAGTTGCACTGGAGTTAAGACTATGATCACGTTGGGAGTTCGAGAGTTCGACGGAAGTTCAGATGGTCATCGGAGGTATTGCGGGAACAAATCCGTGAAGTCTAGAAGCTTGCCAAAGGAGCTCGTCGGAACTTGCCAAGTAGATCGTCGCAGTCCACGAGTTTGCCGGAAGTCCGCAGGAGCATCACCGAGGGTTCATCGGATGATCGACGGAAGTTCGCCGGAAACTCGCCAGAAGAAGCAAGTGACGCACCGAAGCAAGCTGCAGAATATGTCTTAGGAAATAATCGTAGTTAGCACTTTGATTAAGTTAGAAATGGGAGGTGATCCCATTAGCTTAATCTTGGGGCAATTGGGCCCCTGAAGAACTCAAATTGGGTCGAATGGTTCAACCCATTCGGACCCAGGTTGCTGTGGGAGGTGCAACCGCCCAGGCAGGGAGGTAGCACCGCCCAGGCTATGTCTCCCAGCGAGACTGGGCGGTGCAACCGCCCCAGCCAAGAGGTGCAACCGCCCAGGGCTCAGTCTTCGAGCGAGACTGGGCGGTGCAACCTCCTCTGTCAGGAGGTAGCACCGCCAGAGCTCAAGTTTCGAGCTCTGCCAGGCGGTGCAACCTCCCTAGTCAGGCGGTGCAACCGCCTGAGCTCGGTCTTCGAGCTCTGGCAGAGAGGTGCAACCGCCCCTGACAGAGGTAGCACCGCCCAGAGGCTCAGTCTTCGAGCTCTGCCAGGCGGTGCAACCTCTCCAGTCAGGAGGTGCAACCGCCTGATCCCGGAATTCCGGGATTTGATCGTTTTGAGCTCCAAATTTGAACTGGGTTGGGGCCTATAAATACCCCACCCATTCAGCACTGAAAAGATACAGACCTACACCGAATTCTTGATCTTTTCTGTGATTCTAAGAGCTCAAATTTGTGTAAAGTCCAAAAGTTCTCCTCTTTCTGTTCTTCAAGTCTTGAGTTGTAAAGAGAGGAGAGAAAGGTTCTGTAAGGGTTGTCTCTTGAGCCCGTCAAAAGGAGTGAAACTGTAAAAGGGCAGTTGGCCTTCGCCTATTGAAGGAAGGCCTCTAGTTGACGTCGGTGACCTCGTCGGTGGAGGAAGCCAAAAGTGGAGTAGGTCAAGACTGACCGAACCACTCTAAATCTCTGGTTTGCTTTCATTTTGAGCACTTTATCATTACTGCAAACCTCCTACATAGCTACTGCTCTCTGCGCTTTTACGAACAAGTTTCTAAGTTCTGTTCTTTCCGAATCTGCATTCAGACGTAAATCGGTGTTTTCGTACATTGCGGTTTACACTTACGTTTTGATTCTATTTATAACTGCAAACTGTCTTCTACGCTTTTACGAACGAGTTTCTTTGCAGTTTACGTTTACGTCTTGATTCTGTTTATAACTGCAAACTGATTTCTGCGCTTTTACGAACGAGTTTCTCTGCAGTTTACGTTTACATTCCATTTATAACTGCAAACTGACTTCTGCGCTTTTACGAACAAGTGTCTAAGTTCAAATCTTTCCGAATCTACGTTTTGACGTAAAACTGTGTTTAGACGCAAATTGCGCTTAGACGCAATCTGCGCTTAAGACGCAAACTGCGTTTAAACGCAAACTGCGCTTAGACGCAATCTGAGCTTCGACGCAATCTGCGCTTAGACGCAAACTGCGCTTAGACGCAATCTGAGCCTAAGATGCAAACTGCACTTAAATGCAAACTGCGCTTAGACACAATCTGCATTTAGACGCAAACTGCGTAAACTACGCTTAGATGCAAACTGTGTTTAGACGTAAACTGTACTCAATCATAAGTAATCTTAGAATCGGCTTTTGCATCAAAATAGTTTCTATCAAACAAACGCAGCTTTCGTTTTAATCGTTGAAAGATTTCCGCTGCACTAATTCACCCCCCCCCTCTAGTGGTCTCGATCCTAACAGTAATTATGGATAACATAAACAGCTAAATACTTTAAGTTTCTGAAGGTTGGAGGTTTATGAAATAGTGTTTCAAAGGAGGACTGATATTGAAGGACTGGAGTAAGCATACGATTAATAAGATATACTATAGTTTGAAAGACTGTTGATTAAAAGGTTAGAGACATGGAGGCCTGATATAAAAGCATGAGACCAGTTTCAATTATATGTCGATATTTATATTCGACAGAGCCAACTAGTTGAGGAGTATGTGAGGGTGACATGAGGTGTTATATACCACAAGCTGAGAGACATGATGTCAGGGCTTGATATTCACCTCCACCATCAGAGTAAGCTGTTTTGATTGTAGACTGATGTAAGGACTTGACGCAGTTTGAAAATATCACTCTTGGAGCATGTTGTCATTAGATGTCCAGAGGCTATGAGATTGTGAGGTTGTGCTATTGGTATGGACGGTAGAGAGTTACCAACATAGGTCAGGTTAGGCTGAGGTACTTCGGTGTTACTAGGTCTAGAAGGAAGTAAAGACAATGATTGTGTTTCTGAATATATTATCTCATGAATGGGGGAAACTTAAAAAGAAGGGAGTGAAGAAATAATAGAGGGAATGAGTAGCTGTTGAACTGGAGTAAAAGTAGAGTGTGGATACCGAGGGGAAGGACTAGACAGTGTTATGGGAGGCTTGTCCGATAGAATCAGAGGTATACTTCAGTGATGAATATTTGTTGGAGTGGCTTGCACGGCAAGAGACTCATGGTTTTGAAAAGAAAAGGTAGACTCCATAAAAATAACGTAACATGATATAACGGCTTTTTGGGTTTGGGGGTCGTAGCATTGGAAAGCATTGCCTCATGAGTATCGCCTCTCTTGAGATATGCAAGTTTTGCTTATCTTGAGATATACAAGTTTTGCCTTTCTTTGCAAACTAAAAATTTTTGCAAGTTAAAAATTTTTACAAGTTTACAAGCTTTTGCTTCTTCTTAAATTGTGCAAGCTAGCAAATCTTTCTCCCACTTTATCATTATTAAAAAGAAAGAAGAAGAGAGGAATAATACAATGGTGCAATTCATTTCCCTTTATATCAATTATCAAATCATCATATGAAATATATCAAGAAAAATTAACTTCGTATACAATTCATGAATATAAAGAAATTATATATAATAAAAATCATGTCATGAAAGATAATATCAAAGATTATGTGAATACCAAAATACATGATTCATTTTGACAAATCACCTCTTAAATAATCAAAAAGAAATCTTAGGAGATCAAATAGTAAAAGATCTTTAAAAAAAAAATTAAGTCATTAATTCTAAGAAATCAAGATAAAAATCATGATTTATTTGGATAAATATTCTCTTTAATAAAATGTAAGAATCATTTGAGAATAAAAAATAAGGGATCGTGATTCATATAAAGAAAATCTTAAGTTATGATTCCGAGAATTTAAGATCATGATATAGATAAAACTTATTCAAATTCAAATCGTCAAATTATCAAAATCATCAAATCACTTTCTTAATTCAAGAGATAACATAAAATAGATTCATCACTAAGAATCACTTGTTGAAAAATTGAAAAGCTTTAGATATATTTTTAAGAAAAATGTATTCTCCTCTTTTTGTTTCAATTTAAGTGATTTAATTTTATACAAGCATACCCAAGTTTTTTATGCCAAATCAAAACATATATTATAATTTAAAACCAAAAGAACAAATTTCATCATAAAAATCATCAAGATCAATAAACCATAAATCATAAAAGTCATAATTACTTCAAATCATCATGCATGATTAAATCATCGAGCATGATTTAAATATAAAGTATTTTCAAAATCATTTTGTTTCGGCTAGAGAGCTTTGTGAAGTGTGTTGGATCTCCGGTCATAAGCCTTGAGCATCCATAATCAAAAAATCATCTTTTGCTCATAGCTTTCAATTTTATAGATGTCTATAAGAAAGGTGGGTTTGTTCTAAGTACCTATTTAGCTTTAGGTTCCTTTTGATTGGATCTATCTATCTTGATTTTTGGTATAAGGTCATTTATGGTTCCTTGAGGAACCCAAACTAATTTATGCAAGCCATACTTCTTCAATGGACATTTATATGCAAAGTGTCCACACCTACCACAAAAATTATATTTATTTTCATGGGAAACATGTAATTTGGGTCTTTTAACAAATAAAATCAATTTTTATTGAGTATCGCTACCTACAAAACCGATTCCTACTTTTGTATGTACATGAACCTTATTGGCAATAATCATATTTAATGATTTTCTACCAATTTAAAAATTTTCTAACATTTATTTTTTACTATATTTTCATTCTTAATTAAGTCTAACTCTTCACATTTAGTACAATGAGTTAATATATAATTATTATGCTTATTTTTAAATTTTTTAAATTCACTAGCAATAGAAGTATGCTTATTTTTTAATAATTTATATTTTTTACTAACTAATTTAAAATCATCAAACAAATCATTAAAGGCATTGAGTAATTCTTCGTAAGATAAAGAAGATTCATTTGAGTTGTTTACCTCATTGTCGAGAGCCATCAAAGCGAAGTTTGCAACTTCGTCTTCATCGGTTTGCTCATCGTTTTCATCGGTTTGCTCCTCGTCTTCGGATGTACTCGTTTCATCCCAAGTCATATTGAGTGCTTTCCTGTTCTTTGATAGCTTCTTCTTTTTAAGTTTATTTTTATTCTTTAATTTTTTATTTTATTACTTTTTAAATTTTCTTGTAAGGAGTTCAAAGTCATCATCACTTGAGCTTTCGCTCGAGTAGTTTTCTTTTGTTCTAAGTGTCAAATCCTTCATGTTCTTTAGAAGGTTGTTTTCATGTTCATCAAGTTCATTATGTACCTTGCATGTCATTTTATAGGTCATTAAACACCAGATAAGTTCTTCAAGCGTAAAATAATTTAGGTCATTTGTCTCTTGTATTGTAGTTACTTTCGAATCCTAATTTTTAGAAAGTGATCGTAAAATTTTATTAACAAGTTCAAGATTCGAAAAACATTTGCTAAGAACTTTTAAACCATTGATGACATCCGTAAAATAGGTGTACATATCAACAATGGTTTCGCTTGGCTTCATTTGAAATAGTTCAAAATTATGCATCAAAAGATTAATTTTAGAATCTTTAACTCTATTTATGCCTTTATGAGTTATTTCTAATGTGTGTCAAATCTCATATACAGTTTCGCATAAGAAAATATGATTAAACTCATTTTTGTCTAAAGCATAAAATAGAGCATTCATAGCTCTAGCATTTAAAGAAAAAGTCTTCTTCTTCAAATCATTTCATTCATTCATTGGTTTGGAAGACTTTTGAAAACAACTTTCAATAATATTCCATAAACCAAAATCTATAGAAAGCAAGAAAACTCTTATTGAACATAGGAGAATGAATGATAGAGTGACCCTCTTGAAAACTAAAAAAATCCCTCTCATAGGTGTTAAACCAAATAGAGAGAAACTAGCTCTAATACCAATTGTTAGAACCGTGATGACACTAAAAGCAAGGGAGGGGGGAGGGAGGGTGAATTAGTACTTTCATAAAATCAGTCGGTTTGAAAACTTTGTTTGATGAAATCGTATCGGAAAGACGTTTAAACTTAAAACATTTGCAAGAATAGTAATGAGGAGGTAAAACAGTTGTAAAATAAATAAATAAGTAGAGAAATGGAGGCACACCAATTTTATAGTGGTTCGGTTGTCGTGACCTACATCCACTCTTGATTCCTCTTCACTTGAGGCCACCGGCTTCCAATCTTCTTTTAATGGGCAAAGATTAACTATCCTTTTATGCCCATTTTTCTCCTTTACATAGGTTTAGGAGATAACCTTTATAACCGCTCACCCCTCTTTTAAACTTTATCAACACTTAGAGCTCAAAGAGGAGTTCTCACAATATTATAATAGCGTTTTCTTTCTTTTTTGCTCTCGGTTCTTGTGTTAACTGAGCAAGGATGTGTGAGATTTTTATAGACCCCAAATGGATTCAAATTTAGAGCCAAAATTTTAAATCCTCAGAATTTTAGGGTACTAGTAGTACCACCGCTAATACTAGGTAGTACCACTGCCTGTCAGTTCTAACACTAAGCGGTACCATCGCTTGACACACTAACACTGGGCGGTACCACCGCCTGACCCTACTATAGGACATTGAATGAACCAAATAATATGCCCAACTTAGCCTTGATTCAGGCCCAATTGGCCCATAATTATGTTGGCATTGTTTCACCCGAATACCGACTCAATTAGATCTAAACTAACTTAATCTAGACAAATTATTATAAAGCATGAATTATATATTGTCCGGCATGTCATTGGTTCTTCCCGCACTTCGTCCGATCCTTTGGCGTATCGTCCTCTTTGGTGTATTGCCCAATCGGCATGTTGACTCCTATAACTTTTGATCTCCTTAGCGCAATATTCAATTCTTCGGCCCGATGCCCAAACTCACAGCACAAAATCTTTCTATTGACATGTCAACCAATCCTTTGGCTCGACGTCCAATCTCCTGACAAGTTTAACTCCGACCCAACGTTCGATTCCTCCTGCTTCAATCAATTTGCTTATCCTTGATCGAAGCTAGTCTTGCGTCACTCAAAATGCAGATTAGATCATAAACTCATCAATTGATTTCATCATCAAAATATGAGATTTAACAGATGATACCTTATTATCAAACAACGATTTTGTTATCCTAGTGGTGTATCTAGTCCTTAGACTTAAGACACCAAAGATGTCCTATATGAGTACTCATTCTTTAATACTAGACTTATAGGTCTGGAAGTTCAGATCTAGTACAGCCGATTTTCGGGAGTAACAACCAACCTTACGAGGGCTATTGAGTATCGATAGAGGATCATCCGCTCTCAGTGTCATAAGAGGAATATCTCATGTGTTCTTGCTCACACAAATCCCTAGCCAAGGTCATTCGGATTGAGAGAGAAAGAGTTCTCCGGGAGAATCCGATTAGAGCGAGACTCAAGTAAAAATCATATGAGCCTGACAACACTATGCTCGATATATTGTATCAGGGATGTTAGATGGATGAAGGAATATATATATATATATATATATATATATATATATATATATATATATATATATATATATATATATATATATATATATATATATGATAACCGAGGGAGGGTGAATTAGTGCTTTCATAAAATCAGTCGATTTGAAAACTTTGTTTGATGAAATCGTATCGGAAAGACGTTTAAACTTAAAACATTTACAAGAATAGTAATGAGGAGGTAAAGCAGTTGTAAAATAAATAAATAAGTAGAGAAATGGAGGCACACCAATTTTATAATGGTTCGGTCGTCATGACCTACATCCACTCTTGATTCCTCTTTACTTGAGGCCACTGGCTTCCAATCTTCTTTTAATGAGCAAAGATCAACTATCCTTTTACGCCCATTTTTCTCCTTTTCATAGGTTTAGGAGATAACCTTTATAACCGCTCACCCCTCTCTTAAACTTCATCAACACTTAGAGCTCAAAGAGGAGTTCTCACAATATTACAATAGCGTTTTCTTTGTTTTTTGCTCTCAATTCTTGCGTTAATTGAGCAAGGATGAGTGAGATTTTTATAGACCCCAAATGGATTCAAATTTAGAGCCAAAAATTTAAATCCTCAGAATTTTAGGGTACTAGTAGTACCACCGCTAATACTAGGCAGTACCACCGCCTGTCAGTTCTGACACTAAGTGGTACCACCGCCTAACACACTGACACTGGGCGGTACCACCGCCTGACCCTATTATAGGACGCTAAATGGACCAAATAATATGCCCAACTTAGCCCTGATTCAGGCCTAATTGGCCCATAATTGTGTTGGCATTGTTTCACCCCAATACTAACTCAATTAGATCTAAATTAACTTAATCTAGATAAATTATTATAAAGCACAGATTATATATTGTTCGGCATGTCATTGGTTCTTCCCGCGCTTCGTCCGATCCTTTGGCGTATCGTCCTCTTTGGTGTATTGCCCAATCGGCATGTTGACTCCCATAACTTTTGATCTCCTTAGCGCAATATTCGATTCTTCGGCCCGATGCCCAAACTCACAGCACAAAATCTTTCTATCGGCATGTCAACCGATCCTCCGGCTCGACGTCCAATCTCCTGACATGTTTAACTCTGACCCAACGTTCGATTCCTCCTGCTTCAATCAATTTGTTTATCCTTGATCGAAGCTAGTCTTGCATCACTCAAAATGCAGATTAGATCATAAACTCATCAATTGATTTCATTATCAAAATTTGAGATTTAACAGATGATACCTTATTATCAAACAATGATTTCGTTATTCTAGTGGTGTATCTAGTCCTTAGACTTAAGACACCAAGGATGTCCTATATGAGTACTCATTCTTTAATATTAGACTTATAGGTCTGGAAGTTCAGATCTAGTACAACCGATTTTTGGGAATAACAGCTAACCTTACGAGGGCTATTGAGTATCGATAGAGGATCATCCGCTCTCAGTGTCATAAGAGGAATATCTCATGTGTTCTTACTCAGACAAATCCCTAGCCAAGGACATTCGGATTGAGAGAGAAAGAGTTCTCGGGGAGAATCCGATTAGAGCGAGACTCAAGTAAAAATCATATGAGCCTGACAACATAATGCTCGATATATTATATTTGGGATGTTAGATGGATGAAGGATTATATATATATATATATATATATATATATATATATATATATATATATATATATATATATATATATATATATATATATATATATATATATAGACAGGTCCAATGGATTGGATTCTCCTGTATCGTTTGGGGATTGCAACGTAGTAGCCTAGTACGTTCGTAATCGATGAGTCAAGTGAATTATTATGGAGATAATAATTTATTGGGTTAGAATGAGTTCTGATAGATATGATTCATGGCTAGTCGATATTGGACCTAAAGGGTCATACACTTATGGTAGGTGTTGCGACAAATAAAGGTTCGATTATGAGATATCCGTCGAAGCCCCTATCTTATTGGATATCCAATAAGCCATTGAATTATTGAATCATATGGATGAGATCCAATAATAGCTAATGAGAAATTATTGGATATAGATCCACTTCAGCCAATAGGTATAGAGATTTGGACAATGATTCGAGAAGCATCTTTGCAGCCCCTGTCATGTGGATCACCGCTAAAGAATATGACACTTAACCTCCTTTCTCTTCTCCCATAAATCTATAAAATTTCAGAGATATATGATCTCCCTAGGTAAAATAACTATCTTACACATGATTTTCTGTTTCGTGGATTTTTATACACCAATGTTCACATGACGATGAACACTTTTTTGAAAAATATGATAATTTTATTTTATGTTCTTCCGCTGTGCATATAATGTCACCCATAGATTTTCTTAAAGTATCAAAATAGGAGATTAGAAAATTGAGCTCGCCAAGATATGCAACTGCCACTTTTTGATAACTTGAAAGGGATTAGAGTTATAGCATTGATGGAGATAAATCTTGTATGTGGAGTACTATAATTCCCTGCAAGAACAATAACTGGACTGTCAGAGGTAGATGATGAAGATGTTTTGAGGATGTGTAGAGGGCTGAGAGTTTGCGATAGAATAGTAAGGAATTGGTTCCTATACTAGCTGGTTTGGTTGTACAGCAAGAGGGATATGGAGCAAAGTTATAACTCTTCTTTCTACAAATTTTGTAACGAAGGATTTGAGCAGTAAAGAGCTCAACAACAGACCGGGAAGTCAGCTTTGGTTAGGATCTTTGCCGAAGAAGGGGTTCATGTATTCATGTGAGCAATTCTCGATGGGTTGAAGATGTGGCCTGCGATCAGAGAATCATAGTCGCTAGAGGAGGAGAAGCAACAGTAGATCACTGAGGAGATCTGTCGGTGAAGAGCAGCACTTGTGAATGCAACACTAGAGGCACCATAGCAGGGAGACCGATCGCAATAGATGAGATCCTGTTTTATTGATAGAGAGCATGTTGGGACTGTAGTGAGTGAACAGTGTAGAGCGGTAGTAGAAGAAGAGAATCGTCGTTCGCCGAGGAGGAAAGTGTGGTTCTGATCAACGTCATCGGGGGCGGTAGATCCAGGCTGGACCAGAAGTTCCTTTCGATTCTACCATGGCAAGGAAGATGATGCAGCGGTTACAGCACTTGCACTTCCCTTGGGAGCATCATCTGTAGGGAAGAGAGAAGAAAGAGGGATGCTGCACTGAGAGGAAGAGGTCACCTTGCACATGAATGCAGGTTGTCGGTCGTCGAACACTCGCTTAGGAGAGGAGAGGAGAAACAGGGGAACAATCTTCTGGGGTAGGAGAAGGGACAACCGGAAGGGCAACAGAGCTCGAGGAGGAGGAGCCTTTGGTAGTGGAAGTCTTTGGCTAAAGGAGGAGGGTGGGAAGACATCCTGGGGCATTGGTCCTCATAGTCCACCATAGTGATCACTGTGATCCTCATCACACACATTGGACTTCTTTTAATCAAGTCGACTAACTCTCAGGATCGACCTTCAATAAAAGATCTTCAGTTCTTACCATAGATCTATGAAAGATTTGCAGGTTTGTGATGGTACAGTGTTGCAACTGCGGCTTCAGGGAGTTGCAGTGAGGAGGGTCAGCATCAGAGGTGAAGAAGTATGTCGATTAGATCAGTAGTGACTATGAGCAGAGTTTGTTACCGAGTAGATGGGGAAACAGTGATGTTGCTGCAACGATGGGTAGAGAAGGCTTTCTCGAATCTTCCTGGGAGGAGGAAAGAATTGGTGTTGGTAGAGGATGTCCAATACGCTTAACCGTTTAGTTAAAGGATATCAGTCGATGGAGGGAGGCAATCAGACGATGCTCTACAACTAGGCAAGTGGGCCAACTCTGCACTTGGTGCAGAGTTCTAGATGCAGATCAAAGTGTTGGAGTTACAATGTCCGATAGAGGGGTTCTGCATAAGTGATCCTCGATGGGGCCGACGAGGTGGGCTAGCGATCACCTTCTAGTTAGTTTGGTAAGTTTTTTCACATCGGGAAAATCAGACTTGTTATTTTTTATTGAAAATATAAATAAGGGTCTGGGCTTTGAAGTCAAATGCACCATAAGAAAAACTTAAATGTTTGCTTTGGGTTTAAGTCCACACTCAGTTAAATAGTTTGGGCTTATAGTTTGGATTTTCTTGTTTAGTATTTTCGGGTGTTTTATGGCCTAGGAACATCTTCCTAAGGCATTTGTAATAGTCCATCTTTTACAGTAGTGATTTGCTCATCTTTCGTCTGTGGATGTAGGTCAAGGTTAATTGACCGAACCACGTAAATATGGTGTTCTTGTGGCTTTTATTCTTTCCGCTTTATTGTCTTTGTCGGGTTGTCAAAATTACCCTTTGGTAAATTTCCTGAGGCTAGCTCTAACAAACTGGTATCAGAGCCTGGTTTCGGGATCTTTTGGCAACAATAACAATAACAAATATCATTGTCGAGAAATTCGACAGAAATGTCAACTTCGGCATGTGGCAACTCAAGATGGAGGCCATTCTGATTCAAGACAGAGTTGATTTGGCATTACAGGGAGCAGAGAACATTCCAGATGGTACATCAAAGGAAGATTTTGTGGGTATGGATAAGAAGGCCCGATCCAGCATTATTCTAAATCTACAAGGTTTTATGTGAGGAGGTAGCTATGTAGACTACATCTATACTCTCACATCTTGATAAATTTGATTCCTTGGTTATGGATTTGGAGAATATAGATGCAAAAATTGATGATGAAGATAAGACCCTATTACTTTTGTATTCTCTTCCCCAATCTTTTAAGCATTTCCATGATACTATGATTTATGGAAAAGAAACAATTTTATATCAGGAAATTAAATCTGCACTAAAATCTAAGGAGCAGATAAACAGAGATATCACTAGGGAAAGTAGAGAGAATCAGGCTGAAGGTCTAGTTGTTAGGGGGAGAATAGATAAAAGAGAATTTGACGGTAGTAGATCTAAATCTAGATCTAAATCCAAACATAGAAATTTGGAATACAGATATTGTCATAAAATGTGGTACATTAAGGCTGATTGCTTTAAATTAAAAAATAAATTAAAGCAAAAAGAAAAAAATGTTGAGAAAACTACTGAGTCTACTGAAGCTAGTGTAGTAGCTGATGAGAATGATGGAAATATTTTCTTTGCTACTGATGACAGGACGAGGTCTAAAAATGAATGGATTTTAGATTCAGGTTGTTCTTATCACATGTGTCCTAATAGAGATTTATTTTCCACATATGAATCTTGTAATGATGGAATTGTTTTGATGGGCAATAATGCAGCATGTGATGTAGTTGGTAGAGGAACAATCCGAATTAAAATGCATGATGGTATTGTGAGGACGCTCACTAATGTTAGACATGTTCCTGATTTTAAAAAAAAAAAATCATCTCTTTAGGCACCATAGAGGCCCTTGGGTGTAAATACACAGCTGAAGGTGGAGTTATGAAAGTTTCTAGAAGTGCTCTTGTTGTTATGAAAACTTGTAGGTCTGGTAGATTATATATTTTGCAGGGAACTACTATCACAGGCTCGGTTGTAGTCTCGTCATCATCATTGTCTGATTCTGACATCACCATATTATGACATATACGTTTGGGTCATATGAGCGAAAAAGGTTTGAGCATATTGAGTAAAAGGGGTTTACTTTGTGGATAGAGTACTGGGCCACTGGATTTTTATGAACACTGCATTTTTGGAAAGCAGAAAAGAGTTAGCTTCAATTCTCCAGCAGTTCACAAAACAAAAGATACTCTTGACTATATTCATTTAGACCTTTGGGGTCCAGCTCATGTTCAGTCTAAGAGTGGTGCTAGGTATATGTTGACTTTCATTGACGATTATTCCAGGAAAGTTTGGGTTTATTTTCTGAAGCATAAAAATGATGTTTTTCTAACCTTTAAACAATGGAAGGCTTTGATTGAGAAGCAAATAGGTAAACAGATTAAGCGGCTTCGAACAGATAATGGCATGAAATTTTGTGAAGGTGACTTTAATGAATTTTGCAAAAAAGAAGGAATCGTTTGGCATCGCACTGTTAGGATGACGCCTCAGCAAAATAGTGTGGCCGAACGTATGAACAGAACACTCTTGGAGAGAGCAAGGTGTATAATCTCAAATGCAGGGTTGACAAAGGACTTTTGGGCAGAGGCGATTAATATGGCCTATTACATTGTCAACCGCGCTCCTTCTGCAGCACTTAACTTTAAAACTCTAGAGGAAGTTTGGTCAGGTACTCCTACTGATTACTCTGATTTAAAAATTTTTGGGTGTCTAGCATACATGCATGTAAATGAAGGAAAATTAGAGCCTCGAGCTAAAAAATATATTTTCCTTGGGTATGCTTCTGGGGTGAAAGGATACAGATTATGATGTTCTGATCCCAAATCCTCAAAATTTGTAATCAGTAGAGATATTACTTTTGATGAATTGTCTATGTTATCTTCCAAAGAGGATTTTACTAATTGTACAAATGATAGTGCGCAGAAGCAGGTGGAGCTTGAGATTGGTAGTTCAGATTTTTTAAGTCGAACTCTTCTACTCAAAGAATGCCAGTAGGTAGTCCCGAGTCTACTAACGAAGATGATATAGAGGAAGAGCAATATTCCATAGCCAAGGATAGACCACGGAGAAATATTCGACCACCACAAAGATATGCAAATTTGGTTGCATATGCTTTGTCTGTTGCAGAAGAAACAAGTGAAGTTGGTGAGCCTACTTCCTACTCAGATGCAGTTTTTTGTAATAATTCCGCTAAGTGGTTAATTGCGACGAATGAAGAAATTGAATCTCTCCATCGGAATAGAACTTGGGATCTTGTGAAGTTGCCTTCGGATAAGAAAATTATTGGATGCAAATGGGATACTATTGTTGAGGGAAAGGTCCTTGTTCAGAAAATTCATACGAAGGACAATCCAGCTGATATGCTTACGAAGCCTCTTCCAGTTTACAAGTTCAAGCAGTGCTTGGACTTGGTTGGTGTTTATTGTTGGTGATTTCCCATTGGGGCTTTTATGAAGAATGTGGAGCAAGTTTTGATTGTTAGGATCGGAGCGGCACTAAGCGGGGGGGGGGGGGGGGGGGTGAATTAGTGCAGTGGATTAAAACTTTAGTTTTGGATAAATCTTTCGTACGATAAAAAACCGAACTCGGAAGTGCTTATCTTGAAAGCGTGTTCGTAAAGGTATGCAGCAAAAGTAACGAGGAAGTAAAGCACATATGAAGGTTTACAGTAAGGTAAATAGCAATAAGTAAATGCAAACCAGAGAACACACCAATTTAAAGTGGTTCGGTCAAAATGACTTACATCCACTTGCGAAGCCTTATTTGAAGAGGCTCCCAACTTCTACTAGCAAATCATTTTGAAGGGGAAGGACAAATATCCCTCTTACAACCTTTTACAAGTGGTTCACACTCTTATAAATTTTCAAAGAGAAAGAGGGAGGTGAACACTCAAGCTATTGAAAACAAAAACTTGCTAAAGGCTTTGCTAAGACTTTTATCTCATTCTCTTGCTTCTCAAAAGTTGTTTTCTCTGCTGAGAATTGAGGGGTATTTATAGGTCCCAAGAGGATTCAAATTTGGGCTCGAAATTTTGAATTCTCTTGGGTTCCCGAGGCTGGCAGTGCCATCGCTCAGTTCTCAGGTTCTAGGCGGTGCCACCGCCTACACTATTTCAGCTCACTGGTTGGGCTCCAAACTTGGCCCAAACCAGTCCGAACTCGGGCCCAATTGGCCCCTACTTGGGTTATAGGATTAACACCTAATCCTAACCCTAATTAACGTGCTAAATATGAATTTAAAGACATTTCCTAAGCTATTACAAAGTCCACAAGTCAAGACTTCTTCCAACGAGCTTCCGGCGAACTTCCGGTGGTCTTCCGATAAACTCTCGGAAACCATTCTGTGGACTCCCGGCAAGCTCCTAGACTTCACGATTTGATCTTGGCGAGTTCCAACAAGCTTCTTCGGCAAGCTTCGATCTTTCTCGGTGAGCTCCGCGAACTTCCAACGAACCTTCCGGCGAGCTTCCGAAAAACCCTTTGGCAAGCTCCCTCCTCATTCTCGGCTAGTTCCGGCAGCATTCCTGACGAACCTTCGGACTTCTGTCGAACTCTCGAACTCACAACAAATCCTTCGCGCTTAACTCCGACACTTTATTTCGCTTTATGTCTTCATCGTTATCATAGTTAATCCTGCACACACAAGCCAAAACTCTTCTCCGATTTAGACAATTATTACAACGCGAATTGACATTCTGTTGCCCGGCACGTCATTGGTTGGCACTTCGTTCGATTCTTCAGCGCATCGTCCTCTCTTGCGGCTTGTTTCCCAATTGGCGGTTGACCTCTGCAACCCCGATATCCTTAGCGCAATTCTGCTCTTGGCCCGATGCCCGACGTCCGAAGCCTTCTGCCATCCAATATCCTAACGTGATCTCCTCCGGCGCAACGTTAATTCCTCCTGCGTTAACTGTCTAATCCTGATCGAGTAGACCTGCATCACTCAAAATGCAGTTAAACATCTAAACACAATCAATTAGTTTCATCATCAAAATCCGAGATTCAACAATCTCCCCCTTTTTGATGATGACAACTAATTGATGATTAACGGAGTTAACCTTAACTCCCCGGAGTTTAACCAAACTCCCCCTATCAATATGTCATTGATATAACACTTGGATTATCCCAAATCCAAGTAACATTCATCACATGTTATGAAAAATATTTAAACCATCATGCAAATATATATAAAATATTCAATTCAATGCATGAAGTCATCAATATACTTCTCCCCCTATGTCATCAACAAAAAAGAGAAGTAGCTCTAGCTATTTTAAAAGATATGCAAGTTTTTGCAACATGAAGCTAGATTTTCATCACAACATATAAGCACAAAAGCATAGCATGATTCTTAAGTTCAATCATGGCAATTCAACACTTGAATTTTTGTGCAAGATTGCACTTTGCTTTTCTTTGCAAGTAACAATATTTATGATGTTTGATATAGCAAATTTCTTCATTACAATGATAGAGCTAGCAAATTCTTCATTCAAGTGTGCAAGCTAGCAATAACTTTCTCCCCCTTTGTCAATGTCAAAAAGAAGGAGAGGAACCAATGATTTAGACTTTTACATCAACTTTGCATCAATCAATATTTCAATCATCACATGATATATACAAGACAAAAATGCAAAGAAATCATATCATGAAAGACATCAATTGTTAAACATGATATGATAATAGTCTCAAAAATTTCAATTTGAGATACATGTGATACATTGCGATACTAGAAAATTTAATGCGATGCTTTTAAGGATATCAACCTGTTTTTTATACAAAGCATGGCAAGAGCAATTATATTACAAGTTTTCTAAGTTTTGCATTTTTTGCTTCTTTCGAGATAGCAATTCTTTGCTTCTCTATAAGCTAGCAACTTTTACGATATGCAAGTTTTACTACATACAAGCTAGCAAATTTAAAGATGTGCAAGTTGGCATATTTGCTTTTCTTTGCAATGTGCATGATAGTATTTTCTTGTAATGTTCAAGATAGCAAATTGTACATCATGCTAGCTAGCAAATTAAAGATGTTCAAGAAAGCAAGCTCTTTCTCTCTTTTGAGAAGTGCTATTTTCGCTTCCTTTACAAAGTGCAAGCTAGCAAAGTGTTTGAAAAAGTGAGCAAGTTTTGCAACATACAAGCTAGCAAAAATTTCGAAAGCAAATACAAGATAGCTTTCTTGTTGAAGTGTGTAAGCTATCGATTCTTGCTTCCTATTGTAATGTGCAGGTTGCAAGTCTTGCTTCTTGAGATAGGCAAGATAGTGATGTTCAAGAAGACAACTTTTGCTTCTTGAAATAATCAAATTAGCAATCTTTGCTACTTAAGATAGGCAAGCTAGCAATCAAGTTTTTGCATCTTCTTGACTTGTGCAAGCTAGCTATCTCCCCCTTTGTCATTGTCAAAAAGAAGGAAAGACCCTTTACATCAATTATGACAAAGGTAAGTATCAATCTCATTTGTGCATCATTATATTTTTAAATTAAAATATACACTATTTCAAAAACCTTATATTTCATTCATGCATGATATTGAATAAATCAATCAACATTATAAGCATATCATACATGATACATCATTTTGGCAATAAATCATAGCATTTATCAATATTTTGATCATGATACCAAGCATTCATCATTTAGAGCATTCATGATAAACATTATATGCATATATCATCACAACAAAAAGCAATTGCGTGTATAATTTCAAATCATAAATGTTTCAAATCATGATGGTATCAATTTTATCAAATTATATCCTACTATGTTCATAACCTTTCATTTGTATGCATCAAAATAATATCAAGAGTATTTTATACATAATACAAAGTCATCATTTATAATTACATCAATATTCTAATCATTATTTCAATCTACACATCATGATAGTAATAAATTTGCACTATAGACAATCTCATGTTTTATCATTCAAGCTAGCATATATTTTTACAATTAGCAAGCTAACAAATTCCTTTTTCTTTTATAACAGTGATTCAATCATATCAAGGTATTTGTATCATAGATACAAAGAAATCATATCATCAAAGATAAGACCATTTGAATACCAAAAGACATGATTTATTTCAACAGACCTCCTTTATTTTTATAAATATCAAAAAGAAATGTAGGAGATCAAATGTTATAGTACCTTGATTCTTGCATAAGAAATCATAAGTTATAAATTTCAAAAAATCAAGATAAGTCTTATTCAAATTCAAATCATCAAATCAAAATCATTTTTCAAGAGATTCATAAAAAGAAAAACATAGATAGATTTTTTAATCTCTCAATTCTTTATGAATCATAAACATTATAATTTCAAAAAATCATGATTTATTTCAGAAATTTTCTTCTTTAGTAAACAATAAGAAGAAATATGGGAGTTCAAAGAACGAGATCTTGATTCACAATAAAATATCATGTATTGAATATCGAGAAATCAAGATGATGATTCATAAAGAATATCATAAGTTACATTCAAGAGAAAAATCATCATTCATTTTCAAATCATTCAATTTGTCAAATCAACATTTCTTGGGTATGCATGACATCAAAACATGGTTTCAAATCTTCAACATATAACATGCATGAATTCAAAAATCGAAAGGAGAAGGAAAGAATTCAAGGGTACAAAGATTTCAACCATCTCATAAACAAATGAAGGATCAAGTCATGAATCCAAAATTCCATGAATCATTTCGTCAAATCTTCTTTTAAATAATAAAAAAGATCATCAAAGGAAATCTCATATTATTCCAAAAAATCAAGATCATGATTTTGATAAAACTCATTTCAAATCAAATCGTTAACTTGAAATTCATAATCAAATCATCAAAATCAATTTCGAGATTCATAAAATATCATGAAATCATTAATCTCGATCAGATGGGAAAAGCATTTTTTAAGTGATTCTTTTTCATCTAAGCATGCCTTAGTCATTATATGCCAAATCAAGATAAGCATGAAAGTTCAAGACGTAAAGACAAAATCTTATAAAACAACTCATCAAGCAAGATTTTAAACATCTATTTTCAAGCCAGAGTAAGTCAAGGATTCAATTATCTCATGTCATGAATTCCAATAGGCATCTCAAATTATCAACATCACATTAAAAAGATATTTCAAAAAGACATATCGATAAATGATTCATTTGTATCATTTCATTTTTGGAAGATTCTCCTCTTTGGTAAATAAATCTAGGATAACAAAATGAATTAAGGGAGATATAATATGATTGAAGCATTGAACATGATTCATATTTAAAATGTGTCTCATGTCATAAGTATGAATCAAGCATTTGTGAAATCCGAAATCATCCTCAAAGTCACATTCAATAAATTCATACATGACAAGCATAGATTTATTGAAAAGTCGATAAGATAGAGGATCACATTTCATTTTTATAAATTTATATTCATATGATTTGCTTCTTATAAGCATGCCTTTACCTTTAATAAAACAAGTGTCAACATTTAAGATGGAAAGGTAAATTTCGTAAAATAAATCATCAAGCATGATTCCATGATAACATCCTTTTAATATCTTGATATTCATCATCAAGTATGATTTCAAAAAGTATGTTTAAGAGAAATCATTAAGACCAAATACATGATACACTCATTTATTTTCAAAATATTCATCATGTTTATTTTCATGAAATTCACAAGATTGGTAAAATAAATTCATTAATTTCAATAGGATAGAAAATTCATTTCCATTTCATACAATTGATTTCATGTGAGGGTATTCAAGTCTTTTGTGAAAACATGTATCATTATTTAAAATCGAAATATAAGTTTCGTCATGAAGCCGTCAAGACCAAACACATCATAATATCACATCTATCATCAAAAGACTATCAAGAAATTCATATATAGATGTACATGCACTATGTCATCTTAATATATCATGAGAATGTCATCTTAATTTATCATAAAAATGATTAGACCAAAAACATGTTAATCTAAAATGAGAGTTTCAAATCAACATTTACTTCAAAAACTCATGCATGACATAAAATCATCAAGATACACATGCATAGATTAATCCTAAGCATTATCACATATCATATAATTATCATCCCTAATGTTGCATACATCATTCAATATTTCAAAACATAACATGCAAGAAACCTTAGCAATATACTTTTCATGATCAATTTTTTTAATTTTTCAAAGATGCTAAAAAGAAAAACATGATATAATTTTTGAAAAATAATTTTTATTTCCTATTCCTACTATCTAAATTAAGCACTCATGAAAAACTTCAAGTAATTTCAAAATAATTCAAGAGAGTTGAGTTACTTACCTTGTAGTCGAAGTCCATCAAAGCCCAATTCGCCGTTTCGCCTTTGGAAGTTTTTGATTCATCCTTGGTTGCCTTCCTCTTCTTTGGCCTCTTCCTCCGTTCAAGTTCATTGTTTATTTTAGATTTTTGTTTAATAAACTTATTAAGATTTAGTGTTCGAAGTTCAAGTTCATCATTGTCCTCATCACTTGAGTCATCGCTTAAGTGGTATTCATTTGTCCGAAGTTCCAAATCCTTCCTGTTCTTTAAAAGGTGATTTTGTTCATCATGTTCATCATGTGCATTGTGCACCATTTTATATGTCATCAACGAACCAATTAGTTCTTCAAGTGGAAAAATATTTAAATCTTTTGTTTCTTGTATTGCGGTTATTTTAGGATCCCACATTTTTTGAAGGGATCTCAAGATCTTGTTTACGAGATCAAAATTCAAAAAAGATTTACCAAGAACTCTTAGATTATTGACGATATCCGTGAAACGAGTGTACATGTCGCCTATAGTCTCGCTTGGTTGCATTCGAAAAAGCTCAAAATCATACAATAAAATGTTAACTTTCGAGTCTTGGACTCTACTAGTTCCCTCGTGCGTGATTTCAAGTGTTCGCCAAATATCAAAAGCCGTTTCGCACGTAGAAATCCGATTGAACTCATTTTTGTCCAAAGAGCAAAATAAGGCATTCATAGCCTTTGCGTTTAAAGAAAAATACTTCTTCTCCAAATCTGACCATTCGTTCATCGGTTTAGAGGGAAGTTGAAAATCGTTTTCAACGATATTCCATAAATCCAAATTCATAGAAATCAAGAAAAATCTCATTCGAGTTTTCCAATAAGTGTAGTCCAATCCATTAAACAACGGTGGACGAACAACCGATAAGCCCTCTTGAAAGCCATGAAGAGCCATTTCTCTTGGGTGTAAATCCGAAATGAGAAATACCGGGCTCTGATACTAATTGTTAGGATCGGAGCGGCACTAAGAGGGGGGGGGGGGGTGAATTAGTGCAGCGGATTAAAACTTCGGTTTTGGAAAAATCTTTCGTACGATAAAAAACCGAACTCGGAAGTGCTTATCTTGAAAGCGTGTTCGTAAAGGTGTGCAGTAAAAGTAATGAGGAAGTAAAGCACATATGAAGGTTTGCAGTAAGGTAAATAGCAATAAGTAAATGCAAACCAGAGAACACACCAATTTAAAGTGGTTCGGTCAAAATAACCTACATCCACTTGCGAAGCCTTCTTCGAAGAGGCTCCCAACTTCCACTAGTAAATCACTTTGAAGGGAAAGGACAAATACCCCTTTTACAACCTTTTACAAGTGGTTCACACTCTTATAAATTTTCAAAGAGAAAGAGGGAGGTGAACACTCAAGCTATTGAAAATAAAAACTTGCTAAAGGCTTTGCTAAGACTTTTATCTCAATCTCTTGCTTCTCAAAGGTTATTTTCTCTACTTAGAATTGAGGGGTATTTATAGGCCTCAAGAGGATTCAAATTTGGGCTCCAAATTTTGAATTCTCTTGGGTTCCCGAAGCTGGCGATGCCATCGCCCGACCTCTCGGGTTCTAGGCGGTGCCACTGCTCAGTCCAGTGGTGCCATCGCTCAGTTCTCAGGTTCTAGGCGGTGCCATCACCTAATCTGGTGGTGCCACCGCCTAATCTGGCGGTGTCGTCGCCTACACTATTTCAGCTCACTGGTTGGGCTCCAAACTTGGCCCAAACCAGTCCGAACTCTGGCCCAATTGACCCCTACTTGGGTTATAGGATTAACACCTAATCCTAACCCTAATTAACGTGCTAAATACGAATTTAAAGACATTTCCTAAGCTATTACAAAGTCCACAAGTCAAGACTTCTTCCGGCGAGCTTCCGGCGAACTTCCGGCGGTCTTCCGATAAACTCTCGGAAACCATTCTACGGACTCCCGGCAAGCTCCTAGACTTCACGATTTAATCTTGGCGAGTTCCAACGAGCTTCTTCGGCAAGCTCCGATCTTTCTCGGTGAGCTCCGCGAACTTCCAACGAACCTTCCGGTGAGCTTCCGAAAAACCCTTCGGCAAGCTCCCTCCTCATTCTCTGCTAGTTCCGGCAGCATTCCCAACGAACCTTCAGACTTCCGTCGAACTCTCGAACTCGCAATAAATCCTTCGCGCTTGACTCCAACACTTTGTTTTGCTTTATGTCTTCATCGTTATCGTAGTTAATCCTACACACACAAGCCAAAACTCTACTCCAATCTAGACAATTATTACAACGCGAATTGACATTCTGTTGCCCGGCACGTCATTGGTTGGCGCTTCGTCAGATTCTTCAGCGCATCATCCTCTCTTGCAGCTTGTTGCCCAATTGGTGGTTGACCTCCGCAACCCCGATATCCTTAGCACAATTTCGCTCTTGGCCCAATGCCCGATGTCCGAAGCCTTCTGCCATCTAATATCCTAACATGATCTCCTCCGGCGCAACGTCAATTCCTCCTGCGTTAACTGTCTAATCCTGATCGAGTAGACCTACATCACTCAAAATATAGTTAAACATCTAAATACAATCAATTAGTTTCATCATCAAAATCTGAGATTCAACATTGATGGGACATGCCAAGGTGGAGATTTGTTAGTTTGACAAGTCCCATAGTCCCACATCAGGAAAACCAAGCTTGTTATCTCCTATTGGAACTATAAATAAGGGCTTGGTCTTTGAAGTCAAATGCACCACAAGTGGCACCACAAGAAAAACTTAAGTGTTTGCTTTGGGTTCAAGTCCACACTCAGTAAATAGTTTGGGCTTATAGTTTGGGTTTTTCTTATTTAGTATTTTCAGGTGTTTTATGGCCTAGGAATATCTTCCTAAGGCATTTGTAATAGTCCCTCTTTTATAGTAGTGATTTGCTCCTCTTTCGTCTGTGGATGTAGGTCAAGGTTAATTGACCGAATCACGTAAATATGGTATTCTTGTCGCTTTTATTCTTTCCGCTTTATTGTCTTTGTCGGGTTGCCAAAATTACCCTTTGGTAAATTTCCTGGGGCTAGCTCTAACATTTCTGTTGAGAAAGACCACCGAGCAAACTAGCAAAACAGGGGGCTGTAACCACTTGGCGAGTATGGTCGCTTGGAGAGCAACGGTATGACAGTGATCGGGGATCAACGACAATGAGTAAGAAAAAGAGAGCAACCTATGACTAGTGTATCACAACCGCTGGAGGAGAAGGTGCAGATCTGCTGGGGAAGGGCTTCTCACTGTGAAGAAGAGGTGCAGCCGCTTATGCGGATCAAACGACGACGAGGAGGAGGGAGCATTGACCGTGACACTCACACTTGGACTCTCAATAGGGGATGTAGCATAGGCCGTTGGAGCAGTAGAGGAGGCCGGCTAGAAGCCTTCAAAGCTCCGACCGGAGTGGTAGCATTGCTACTCGTTGGAGCTAGTGTGGCAGTGGTGGAGCTTGAGGATTTTGGAGGTGTCATGGGAGCGACAGTGGATTACGTCTATGGGGAAGGTCGATTGTTGCGATAAGACAGAGAAGAGGGGCGCTAGCAACAACATAGCTTCTCGCCAATTAGGAGATGTCGCTAGATAGCGAGGAAGTAATAGTAAGTCTTTGGCAATTGCTCTAATACTATGATAAACTAGAGTGTGATATAAAAGTTGATGAGAAGTTTATTGATATCTTTAGGGAGGATTTTTCTTAACGAGTAATGAGATTTTCTCAAGCAATTGGAGAAATCTTATCAGCCATCAAATCTTCCCCAAAATAATTTTTATAAAAATATTATAATCTTAGGAGCAAATTAAAGATGTCAAATTACCTTCCGTCCAAGCCAAACATCATCTTTATCATCCTTAAAGTAATTTTATAGGCCCTACCCACGGAAGCAACCCTACAAGAGTGAGTTCATACCCAGTTGTCAACGTTGGGATTATTATCATAACAAGTGAATGTGCAAAATATTCTTGATGAGATCTTCATGGAACAAGATATTAACATGTTTATTATCACATTAATTATTTTAAATTAAATAAAAAATTAATTAAACTTTTTCATTTTGAGCTAATGATCGAAAGGAATATTAGATACCCGAGGATCATTCTACCCATTCGTAGATTATCTATTTCCTACAAAATTTCTAAACATGAAGACCAAACAATATTTTGAAGAGGGTTCGATTAGTTCTATACGTCTTGTCTCTCGAAAAAACTTCTCAATGCATGATATTTTTTTATTTCTTTTTAAAGTTCTGAGTATAAATTTTATTATCATTAAAGGATATTTTTATCATTAATGACTTACTTGACAACATGTAAATTTGTTAATCTCAAGCCCTCTCTATCCTTAGGGGCAGTCATATATTGCCAACTAATTAAGTGCATAATTTTCTTTTCCTGATTTGAAATTTAAAATAATTCCCTTAAGAGAATAGATATCCTTTTCAAAACCTCTTTTAAGACCCAATTATTAAGTAATATATGAATAGGCAAGGAGTTGAACATAAAACTTACAAAACTTTTAAGAACAAGTTTAGGGATAACAATCTCTTATACCAGTCTTAAATTTTGTAGTAGCCTTATCAACTAGAATGATTAAGTACCTTTTTGTGCAAATGACTTAAAAGAGATTATGTACCCAAATATTTAGAAAGCCAAAAATCTCTTCTTTGATACCAAGGGCATTAGTAACCATGTGTTTGGCAACAGGTAATTAATCTTTAATAGAGTAAGTTTCTCAAATGCATAGATAGAGGACTTTAAGCATATGATTACAAGTTTTGGGGCTTATTCTAGTTGTAAAACAAAATAATCTATAAACATGTTTATAATATGATAGAATTTAATGTCTTTAATATTAAAAGAAGAGATTTCTTTTGGGTGACTGACTGCATTGAAGATTAAGATTGGTAAAACTTGCTGAACAATAATAAAAACATAAAGAGAAAAATTCATTTGTATAAAAATATAAGTAGGAGAGGAGATGCAGATACATAATAAATCATTGAATGTGATTGAAAACTTCATTTGTATAAAGTCCACCTAATAGCTTCGGATTGAGTCATAAACTTTAGGAATGTCTAATTAATTAAATGTGATTGACTCTTGCAAAATCCATTTAATTAAATGATGTCATCCCTATGAATGATATGTGTTATATAAATTGCATGGTCAATTTAAAATTTTATTGAACTTGAGTTCAAATATTATAATCATTTAACCAATATGATCGTTATGTAATATTTGTTTGATATATTAAAAGATTGCGACCATCTTGACAAATTTTATGGCAGTGTTACACTTTATATTGATTTTGCAATCCAGTCTAATACAGTTCATTTTAATTGAAAAAAATTAAAACAGTTAATTGGAAGGTTAATAACCGTCCAATCAACCTAACGCTGTTTCAATCCAAAAGCTAAGTTAGGATTCACATATATTGAGACAAATACTAATTCAATTCAAAAACTTAAGTTATTAGATTATAAATTAAACTCAAATATACATCATCTAACTCTCTTGATATTTATGATTATTCTTTTAGTTATCTTTTTAATCTCCCTTCATATATGAATATTTTCTTACATTCTCTTCCTCTCTTCCTATTTATATGTGGCTTTTTAATCTCTCCTCATATATAAATATTTTTAATATACCCCTATTCATATATGGCTTAATTGTTTTTCTCTTATTTATAAGGATAGACGATGTGACCATCTTTGTTTGCAATCATAACCTAATTGACGAGGGAAATAGCTTTATTCACATGGCAACCTTGGCTCTAGTTACAATTCACTCCTTTTTCTTTTTCCAATCATTCTCAAGTTTCTTTTATCATATTACGTTTCTTGTTTATAAACTTAGCTCTGATACCATGGTAGAAATCAATTAAGGATGCATATGAATCAAAATAGTTAGAGTTTATACATATTGAGTTAGATATCAATTCAACTCAAAGACTTAAGTGGTTAGATCGTAGAATAGACTCAAATATATGTTACCCAACTCTCTTAATATTTACTAATATAATATTATTTTTTTAGTCTTCTATTAAATTTCTCTATGCATATGAATATTTTCTAACATTTTTCCCCTATTCACGTGTGACTTTTTAATCTCTCCTCAACCATGAATATTTTATGACAGATATGTTCCTTGTTCTACTCGTACCCATGTCATGCATAATTTTTACAAAAAAATATATTTATAAAATTTATTCTGATCTTTTGATAGATGTGTTTTTATTTGCTATGATATTTTAAGTGATTATTGGAAAATATACTCCCACTTGGATATCACATGTCATTGGATTGACGGTGATTGGAGTATTCAAAAAAGAGTTATTGCCTTTAGAGTTTTTGATGAACTGATAATATTTATAGAATAATAAAAACTATTTTGGAAGAGTATAATATGGTTTTTAAAAAATTTTAATTAGTTTTGATAATGCATCTATAAATAATACTTATATTTCAGAATTACAAAAAGGGTGTCAATTGACTTTCAATAGTATTTTCTTTTATATTAGGGATTTTTGTCTTGAATTTATATGTATACGAAGGTCTTAGATATCTTAAAACTTTTCATTCTCCTATTAAGCATACAATTTCATTCTTGTGGGGTCATCCACAAAGCATACTATTTTATCAGTTTACAAATCAAATGATAAATGATACAAAAGATTTTATAGGGTCGTTTCCATATGATGGAATTCAACTTATGAATTGTTTAATAAAAAATTTAAATATAAATAATTATTAAGTACTTTTATTATAAATAAAGTTAAACAAGTAAATTTATATGCATAATATTGGAATGCTTATGAAAAAAATTTAAAAATCTTAAAAGTGTTTAATGATACTCATATGTTAGTTGGTATTTATTATCATATTGTTCATATATTTTTAATTGAATACTATTGGAGCTTTAGAATAATATGAACATTAATGATATTTAAACATGACTTGCTAGTCATATATGTCATGCAAACCAATCACGTGAGTGATAGTACGTGTGACTTGAAACATAGTCTTTTTGCTTATTATATTTTAGTATTTATCACATTATATTGCTTGTTATATAAATATATAAATATATATATATATGTATATATATGTATATATATGTATATATATGTATGTATATATGTATATATGTATGTATATGTATATATGTATGTATATATATATGTATATATACATATATATACATATATGTATATATATATTTATACATATATACATACACACATATATATATATATACATACATATATACATAGATATATACATATATACATATATACATATATATATATATATGTATATATATATATATGTATATATATGTGTATATATGTATATATATATATATATGTATGTATATATATATATATACACATATATATACATATATATATATACATATATATATATATACATATATATATATATATATGTATATATATATATATGTATATATTTATATATATGTTGAATCTCGTATTTTGATGATAAAACCAATTGATAATACATATATATATATATATACATATATGTATATATTTATATATATGTTGAATCTCGTATTTTGATGATAAAACCAATTGATAAGTGTTTATGATTTAATCTGCGTTTTGAGTGACGCAGGATGCGTCGATCGGGATGAGATAATTAAAGCAGGAAGAATCATGTTGGGCTGGGGGGAAACATGTCAGAAGATTGGACGTCGGGCCGAAGGATCGGTCGACATATCGATAGAAGGCTTCGGGACATGGATTCGGGCATCAGGCTAAGAAAAACGGATATTGTGTCAAAGATATCGGAGTTGCGGAGTCAACTGGCCAATTGGGCAATAGGCTGCAAGAGAGGACGATGCACCAAAGAATCAGACGAAGCATCGAAGTATGTTTTTACATGTGTAAGATTAACTACAATAGCAAGGCATAAAGCAAAATGAAGTCCCAAAGTCAAGGACATGATTTCGTTGAGAGTTCGAGAGTTCGTCGAAAGTCCGGACGTTCTGTCACGGACTTAGCTGGTTTTGCCTAAGTCGTGCGGCACCCTTGCGTGTCCGTCCGCAAAGGTCAGCCTCCCCGAAGCCTCCCATTGTCCCTTAGGACCAACAAAAGAGAGAACGGGCTAGAGAGAACGCCTCAATCGGGATCCACAAGCAAACATCTCCGAAAACACTTCATAGACAATGCAAATTACAAACATACTTTGCAAGCTTTGAACAGTTGCACAACAAAGGGTAAAATGGTCCATTACAGACCGAAAATCTCTCGCACGTGTCCACATGACACAACCTTTATTTTCAAGCATAAAGAGGCCACCAACCCAACTAAAATGGGACTATTAAGCCTTCGGCCGCCCCTCTACATGATGTACAAGGCATGAACATGCCAAAAGACACGGACATACATAAGCATTACATCAAACATCTTGTTTAGAAGTTTGTCCGTGACATTCTCCCCCACTTATTCCTTCGACGTCCTCGTTGAAGCCTTTGTCGACACTGCAACTCCTCGCCTTTGCTAAGTCTTCAATCTTCTGCTCCAGCTACAATGCGCCTCTTGGCTCCTAGCTGCTCTCCGCTGTTGTTTTTTAGTAGTCGAACCTTTGATCCGCCATGCTGCTTCAACTCACCAATGACTCTGACTCTGGTGTGGGGTTGGCTGAGTTGTGTTGATCATTGTTGATTCCTACAGATCCCCCAGATGAAGGAAAAGACCATCCTTACTACGCCAGTCTCTCAAATGCCTCATGCTGTTGAACTGGGTGGATGCTTGTTGGAGCTTTAACGAGAATCGTCTCGCAAACTTCTGAAGTTTTGGGTCCTTCCTCCACAAAATTTGCTCATTGACTCTTCTTTCACTTAGTTGTCACATCCAAGTAGGTTCGCATCACTTCCGCTTTCGATTGGCATTTCGTTGGGAAATGAAGCGGACAATCTACTCTCAGTAGCACTGATCACCATTGGTGAGGATTTGACAACTATTGTCTTCCATTATCTTCGAAGGGTCTTTGAACTTGTGCAGAGCTCCTCTGCTGGATAGATAAGAGAATTGGGGTACTCAGTTTCGCCCATTCTCTTAAGGGTTGAGAAGGCAAAGGTTACTTGACTTCGCCCGCCTCCTCGAGGTTGTACTCCATACATCGAGCTGGTTACTAGCCTTCGCCTGCTCTTTGCTCACACTTCTGAAGCACTTGAAGTGTTTGTACTCCTTGCGTTTAGTTAGTTACTGTGATTCACCTTCTCAATGCCATCGAACTTCTGGAATGCAGGAAGTTTTCACCCCAACTTGGAGTAATTCTCTCATAGGTTTGGTCGCCTCTGGGATTGTATCGTCTTCTCCATCAACCCTACCGCCTACTCCACTGAGTAGCAAAGGTACAACACCGCATACTGCCTGCTTCGTTCCTTGGTTATGCACTCTTGCATGACCCGAAGTCCTTCACTTTCAGCTATCTTGATGAGAAGCTCATTGACACCGGTCTTACGAAGTTCCTTGGCCTCTGCCCTTCAGCCTTGTCTCGGTACTTGGAGATTGCCTTTGCATGCTCCACCTCCTCGGCCCCTTTCACGACCAAGCGCTCTCCCTCCATGAGAGCAAGGGATCAATGACTTTCACGGAAGTCCCGCCTCTGCGGTACCATGGCGTTGCCATGCCCATGGCACTACTATCCGTCGCCTCGCATCTGCATCCCTTTTCTTCACGATCAGTAGATATGTCTCCGTGGTACTCCTCTAAGTCCACCTACATTCTAACCGATGCTTGATTTTGGGTAGCTAAGTCTCTCTGGACTCATCGTCGCTTCCTCGCCCCTTTCGACCCCCTGCTTCAACACCTCTGTGTTCTCCAAGCAGTCTGTTTGGTCGATGGAAAGATAGACTGCAACTCTCATGCATGGCCTCTGCCATCACGTTGTAGGGTTTGCACTGATTCTATTCTCCTTAGCTTCCTTGGTAGCAACGTTCGCTTACTCGACCTTGTCCTCTGACTTGCCGGGCTCCCTTAAGCGAATATGAGCTCTGGAGCAGTCCAACTCTCCAGCTGCTTCGATCATACCTCTGCATGATCAAGTCCCTCCCATGGAACTCACTGGTACTTGCATTCGAACTTTTCCCTTGGTGGAACCCAGCCCCCATATGCTGATGACCTAGGTTTCAATCCGATGCAAAATTTGATGCATGCACGGAAGACCCACCTCTGCGGTACCATGGCCTTCACTCCTTGAATCCATAGCCCTTATTGCCGTCATGTTGTTCATCGAAGTGGAGCTTCCAGTAGCTCCCGATCATACCTCCATATGATCTAGTCCCTCACGGGACTATGTCGTCTGTATCACATTGCCACGAACTATTCCACCACGATCCGCTGCACCATGTCGTCTCCTGGTGACATCTCCATTGCATTCTGATCCTTATGGAATAAACTCGAATTGTGAACCCTCCATGTGTGGCCTCTGCTAATACATCGCAGTGTCTCTTCCACCTTCGATTTTGTTCGCTCCTTTGGCAATCGACTTTCATCCACCCACTCTTGGGTCACACCTAGATGAAGCACCGCTCTAGGACAGTCTGTCGCCTAGTAACTCCCGAAGTCCATCGACTTCACTGTAATTTGTGCACCATTGTCTGGATCCTGGGCCTCTGCCCCTACCAGCACAATCTCCGTTGCGCACTGCTTCCTTCATGGCAACTTGAATGGCAACACTATGGCATATTCTTCAAGAGTACCCACCTCTGAGTCCTCTTGCCCCGTGCTAAGGCCTTCTGAACCCAATTTCACCTCCATAAATTGAGTCGCCTTAGTTCCTCCATCAACTGCTTCTCCGAGATAAGGTGCATGTGCCCAGAAGCTCCCTTCGTCTTTGGCCCCATGCAAGATGAGTCCGCTCCGTCAGAATGAAGGACCATTGGAACAACATGATCCTGCTCTTGCCTCTGCAAGAGTTCATGTCCTTGACCTCTGTCTAAGGAAAGCACTATGCCTCTGCTCCATGTTCCAACTTCTATGCTGGCTCCCTTCATGCGGCTTGGGTACTTCGCCAAGTTACACCCAAGTTGCTCCGCTCCTCGTTTTTGCATTGAGTCGATGGTGGCCCTCGCGCCCACCATTCCACGGGTCAGCCCTCCCTTGAGTCCGATCTCCACATCGACTCCAAGTGTGCCTTCATTTGTGTTGCTTTGGGTCGCTCCCCCACTTGATCTCGTAATGCATCCACCAATGTATTCTCTCAAGCGAGATCATGCGACGACTCCTCGTCGCTTGCTCAGTCCATCGAGCTTTGTGGAGTTATTGTTTGTTGAGGTACTCCTCCTCAACATGTGAGGTCCGTCCCACATGATTCTCCCTCTAGAGAGCCGGGACTTATCCCTCCTGGATAACTATCCCGTTGGAGCAACATCTCTCTTCGTTTCGGAGACCACCATCCCCTTGGACTACTCCGATCTGCTGAACAAACTGTGCATTGTTCTGCCTCCTGCAAACGCACATGCTAGATTGCGACTCCCCGTCAATATAGTCCCCACTACATCCCTCAAGGCCTAGCAACATGCTGAACTCGTTGCACACTTCAGCCTCCTACGGACGTATCCTTCGCATGCCGAAGAGAAAGTTTCAATGCTCTATGGCACCGAGTTTCGGTCACCTTGGGATGGCCACGAACATTCCATCGTCCGCATACAAGCCCATGCATGGGTACCAAATTCTTCGAGTTAGCAATTCCCCTCACCTCTGTGAGCTTTGCAGAACTCTTTTGGTCATTGAGCAACTCATTCCACCTTGGATAGTCTCATCCTTTACCAAGCGCCTCGCTTGTCTTGAGCACCATCAAGTATAGTTGTCAACGTTGAGCCATAGCTCAAACTCAGCCATCCCAACCTTTGTGCGCTTCGTATTCTTCCAAGCTTGCCTGTTCTCGTGGTGCCTCTTGCGCGAAGGGTTGGCCATTCCTCTGAATGCCAATGTCAGATGTCCGCTCCTCCAAGCGACTCCTTTTCCCTACATCTCCATGCCCGTTTTCCCCCAAACGGTCGCGCGTGTGCTGACTGCCCTCAACGCAGCCCCGCTAGGTCCCCCATGTTTGCATGCTAAGTGTTTCTATGAGTGCTTGTCCCGCTCTGATACCATCTGTCACGGATTTAGCTGGTTTTGCCTAAGTCGTGCGGTACCCTTGCGTGTCCGTCCGCAAAGGTCAGTCTTCCCGAAGCCTCCCATTGTCCCTTAGGACCAACAAAAGAGAGAACGGGCTAGAGAGAACGCCTCAATCGGGATCCACAAGCAAACATCTCCGAAAACACTTCATAGACAATGCAAATTACAAACAGACTTTACAAGCTCTGAATAGTTGCACAACAAAGGGTAAAATGGTCCATTACAGATCAAAAATCTCTCGCACGTGTCCACATGACACAACCTTTATTTTCAAGCCTAAAGAGGCCACCAACCCAACTAAAATGGGACTTTTAAGCCTTCGGTCGCCCCTCTACATGCTGTACAAGGAATGAACATGCCAAAAGACACGGACATACATAAGCATTACATCAAACATCTTGTTTAGAAGTTTGTCCGTGACAGTTCGTCGGAAGTTCTGTCAGAACCAACCGAGAAGTCTCAGAGCTTGCCAGAGAAGCTCGTCGAAACTCGCTAAGAAGATCGTCGTGAAGTCCAGGAGCTTGTTGGGAGTTCACTGGAACATTGCCGAGAGATCGTCGGAAGTTCGTCGGAAGATCGCCGGAAGAAACCAAGACATAGGGACTTGTTTAGCTTAGCAAATGTCTTAGATTTCGTAGTTAGCACGTAATTGGGTTGGATTTGGGCCAACCCAATTAGGGGCCAACTGGGCCCATGTAAGAACTATGTTGGGCCTAATGAAAAGGCCCAAACAGTGCCCCAAGAGGTGACACCGTCGTGGCACAGTCTCCGAGACTGTGTCAGACGGTGGTACCGCCCAAACACAGCCTCTGAGAGGCTGCAGGCGGTGGTATCGTCAGTTTGGGTGGTGGTATCGCCCAAATTGGGTGATAGTACTGCCCAGTGTCAGACTGACACGAGTAGTGGTACCGCCTAGCGTAGGTGGTGGTACCGCCCATGCTCAGGAAACCCAAAGTGAGATGTTTTTAGGCTCTAAGTTTAAATCAACTTGAAGCCTATAAATACCCCTCTCATCCCTGGTAAAAACACACAAGCACAGAGAGATTAAAAGTGAGAAAATGCTATTGCAATCATAAGTGAATCTCCTCCTCTAAGTTCTAAGTTTAGAATTCTGTTTAGAGAGGAGTGTGTGCTTGTAAGGGTTGTCTCCTAAACCTGGTAAAAGGAGAAGAGGGGTGTAAGAAGGAGGTTGATCTTCGCTTATTAAAGGAAGATCGATAGTGGATGCCAGTGGCCTCGATGAAAGAGGAATCGGTGGAGTGGATGTAGGTCACGACAACCAAACCACTATAAATTGGCGTGTTCTCTAGTTTGCATTTACTTTTTGCAAATTACATTAACTACAAACTGCCATCAATACGCTCTTACTTCGCTTTCAAGTTAAGTTTCCGAAATCGATTTTCAACGTAAATGATTTTTTGAAGACGTAATTTTACCACTGCACTAATTCACCCTCCTCTCTTAGTGCCGACCCCATTCTTAACAATTGGTATCAGAGCCTTATTTTCTCATTTGGTTTAACACCTAATGAGAAATGGCTCTTTTCGGCTTTCAAGAGGGTCACTCTCTCATTCGTCCTCCCTTTTTCAATGGGACAGACTACACTTATTGGAATACTCGAATGAGAGTTTTCTTGCTTTCATTGAATTTCGATTTATGACATATAGTCGAATTTGGTTTTCAAAGGTCTTCTCTTCTAATGAACGATTGGAATGATTTGGAGAAGAACATGTTTTCTCTAAATGCTAGAGCTATGAATGCTCTATTTTGTGCCTTAGACAAAAACGAATTCAATCGGGTTTCTTTGTGCAAAACGACTTTCGATATTTGGCACATTCTCAAAATCATACACAAAGGCACGAATAGAGTTAAAGAGTCTAAAGTAAATCTTTTATTGCATGATTTTGAGCTGTTTCAAATAAAACCAAGCGAGACTATTAGAGATATGTACATCTATTTTATGGATGTCGTCATTAGTTTAAAAGCTCTTGGTAAAAGCTTTTCGAATTTTGAACTCGTTAATAAGATTTTACGATCGCTTTCTAAGAATTGAGATTCAAAAATAACGACTATTCAAGAATCAAAAAAATTTAAATACTTTTTTGATCGAATAACTTATTAGGTCTCTAAGGACCTATGAAATGACGTGCAATGCACGTAAAGAACTTAAAGAACAACCTTCCAAAGAGCAAGAAGGATTTCGGACTTAGAACAATCAAAGACTACTCGAGCATAAGCTCAAGTGATGGTGAACTTGAACTTATCATTATGAAATTTAAAAAGGTCATTAAATAAAAATTAAAGAACAAAAAGAACGGAACTACTTACTATGAACTCAAGAAGAAGTTGCTAAAAGACGAATCGAGCTCCTCCGAAGATGAGGAGAAAATCAACAAAAGCGAGATGGCAAACTACGCCTTAACAGCTTTCAACGATGAGATAATCGAAACTCCCTTAATTTATTTCGAAATTACATGATGCTTTTCATAATGCATTTCCTTTTTTTTTTAGTTTAGAAAAATTATTTTTCTTGAAAAATTACATGTTTAATAATGTAATGAAAATGCAAAAAATGGGATCATGTTACCTTTCCACTGATCATGAAAATTACATGTTTTGTGATAAACAAATAAAATAATTTTGATTAAAAATGCCTTATGAAACCATGCTATATGTGTTTAAGAAATAATGTGTATCTTGATGATTTATATATTCCTTGTGATTAAAAATGCTTCAGTTTAAAATCATGCTTCATAAGATTTTAAAGTTATACATGATGATTTTTATGATTATTTGATATTGATGATTTCCATGATGATATTTGCTCTTTCGATTTTAAACTATGATGTATAATTTTCATATAAAAAAACTTGAGCATGCTTATATGAAATCAATCACTTAAAAAGTATCACATAAAAAGGAAAATATATTATTGGGTTTAAAATCATGAATGTATTTATGAATTTTATGAACCATGAAATTGATTTTGATAGTTTGAATTTAATGGGTTTTATCGAAATCATGATCTTGATTTCTCAAAATTTATAACATGAAATCTTTTATGAATCAAGACTTCTTACTCTTTATTCTCTTGTATTTTGAGAAAATTTTCAATATGAATCATAAGAGTTCTTATGCATGAATTGAAATCTTTTTCTCATATGTTTCCTTTTGTGATTTACTAAAGAGAATATCTTTTTTGAAATTCATGGCTTAAAATTTTATTTGAATATCTTTTATTATTTGATCTCCTAAGATCTCTCTTTGAATATTTAAAGAGGAGAATTTTCTAGATGAGTCATGATTTTAATGATTGAAGATTTTATATGCACGAATTGATATCTTGTTCTCCTACAAGGTTAAATAAATTTTATCTATATCATAATCTCCTAAAAAAAAAATTTTGTTAATTATTTAAAAGGGGATTTGTTAAAATGAATCATGGTCTCTCTTGATTTCTCAGAATTATAACTTAAAAATTCATTTTATAAATCAAGATTGTTTACTATGATTCTTTCTTTTTGTTACTTGAGTCATTAAAAAAGAATCATAATATGTCTCTTAATTTTCATAATTTGTCTTCATGATTCGTATATCTTATTACCAAAATTCTCTTGATATTTTTTATGCGATCATATGAAATTATGCATGAAATACTTTTGATATTATTTTGATGCATACAAATGAGAAGTTATGATCATGCATGGTAGGATGTAATTTGACAAATTAATACCATCATGATTTGAAATACTATGATTTGTTACTAATATTGATGTAATTATGAATGATTTATTTGAATCATGCATGAAGTAAGGATACAAATATAAGGTTTTGAAATTGTGCATGTTTTAATTTAAAAATATAATGATGCACAAATAAGATCGATACTTTACATTTGTCATGAATTAAAAATTGATATAAAGGGTTTTCCTTTCTTTTTGACAATGACAAAGAGGGAGATAGCTAGCTTGTACTTTGCAAAGGAAGCAAAAATGACACTTCTCAAAAGAGAAGAAAGAGCTTGCTATCTTGAACATCACTATCTTGCCAAGAAGCAAAACTTGCAACTTACACATTGCAATAGGAAGCAAGAATCGCTAGCTTACACACTTCAACAAAAAAGCTATCTTGCATTTGCTTTCAAAATTTTTGCTAGTTTGCATGATTATAAAAATGGAGATTATGTTTATTATGCAATGACTTGAAACTGTTATGTCTAAACACATAAGGGGGAGAAGTATGTTGATGTTATGCATGATTTGATCATGACATGTTGTTTGGATTTTTGAATCCAAGAGTTTCTATCAATATGGCATATTGATAGGGGGAGTTTGTTTAAACACCAGGAGTTAAGGTTAACTCCATAATCAATTGGTTGTCATCATCAAAAGGGGGGAGATTGTTGAATCTTATATTTTGATGATGAAATTAATTGATAAGTGTTTATGATTTAATCTGCATTTTGAGTGACGTAGGATGCTTCGATCAGGATGAGACAATTAATGCAGGAAGAATCATGTTGGGCCAAGGGAAAACATGTCAGAAGATTGGACGTTGGGCCGAAGGATCGATCGACGTATCGACAGAAGGCTTCGGGCATCGGGCCAAGAAGAGCGAATATTGCACCAAGGATATCGGAGTTACGGAGTTAATTGGCCGATTGGGCAATAGGCCGTAAGAGAGGACGATGCGCCGAAGAATCGGACGAAGCGTCGAGGGACCAATGACATGCCGGACAACATGATTAATGCTTAGTATTAATTGTCTAGATCGAAGTGTGTTTATACATGTGCAGGATTAACTACGATAACAAGGCATGAAGCAAAATGAAGTTCCGGAGTCAAGGACGTGATTTCGTTTGGAGTTTGAGAGTTCGTCGGAAGTCCAGACATTCGTCGGAAGTCCAGACATTCGTCGGAAGTTCTGTCGGAACCAGCCGAGATGTCTTGGAGCTTGCCAGAGAAGCTCATTGGAACTCACTAAGAAGATTATCGTGAAGTCCAGGAGCTTGCTGGGAGTCCGCCGGAACATTGTTAAGAGATCGTCGGATGTTCGCTGGAAGAAACCAAGACAAAGGGACTTATTTAGCTTAGCAAATATCTTAGATTTCATAGTTAGCACATAATTAGGTTTGGATTTGGGCCAACCCAATTAGGGGCCAGTTGGGCTTATGTAAGAATTGTGTTGGGCCCAATGAAAAGGCCTAAATAGTGCCCCAAGAGGTGACACCATCGTGACACAGTCTCCGAGACTGTGTCAGGCGGTGGTACCGTCGGTCTGAGCGGTGGTACTGCCCAGACACAGCCTCCAAGAGGTTGCAGGTGATGGTACCACCAGTTTGGGCAATGGTACCGCCCAGCACAGCCTCCTAGGCAATGGTACCGCCTAGTGTCAGACTGATATTAGCGGTGGTACCGCCCGTGCTCGGGAAACCCGGGATGAGATGGTTTTAGGCTCCAAGTATGAATCAACTTGAAGCCTATAAATACCCCTCTCATCCCTGGTTAAAATACACAAGCATAGAGAGATTAAAAGTGAGAAAATGCTGTTGCAATCATAAGCGAATCCCCTCCTCTAAGTTCTAAGTTTAGAATTCTATTTAGAGAGGAGTGTGTGTACTTGTAAGGGTTGTCTCCTAAACCCAGTAAAAGGAGAAGAGGGGTGTAAGAAGGAGGTTGATCTTCGCCTATTAAAGGAAGATCGATAGTGGATGTCGGTAGCCTCGACGGAAGAGGATGTAGGTTACGACGACCGAACCACTATAAATTGGCGTGTTCTTTGGTTTGCATTTACTTCCTGCAAATTACATTAACTGCAAACTGCCTTCAATACCCTCTTACTTCACTTTCAAGTTAAGTTTTCGAAATCGGTTTTCAACGTAAATGGTTTTATCGAAAAGAAAAGCTGTAAAAATATAATTTTACCGCTATACTAATTCACCCACCACCCCCACCCCCCCTAGTGTCGACCCCGTTCCTAATAATATATATATTGTGAGGTCTTTGGATCTATGCAATAAGAATCGAATCGTGATGAGATCATGATAATGAGACTGATTCGTCTTTAAACACAAATCCTAAATAATCTTGGTCGTAGGTTACTCAAGAGGGACATCGAGATAACCGGATAGACTCGTGTGTTGTATACTCATTCATATAATAGATACAACTGGTCTCATAGCTACTTATGTGGGAACACTAGGGATACAATACTGGTGCTCATTGGGGAATGAGTTCACTGATTGATCCGCTTATGGAATGTTGAATAGTTGATGATGCCTTATTGTCAAACAGCGATTCTGTAGTCCTAATGGTGTATCTGGTCCTTAGACTTGAGAAACCAAGAATGTCCTGTATGAGTGCTCCACTCTTTGACACCAGACTTATAGGTTTGAATGTCCTAGATCTAGCACAATTGGTCATCGGGAGTGGTAGTCAATCTTACGAGGGCTATTGAGTGTCGATAGAGGATCATCCACTCTCGGTGTCATGAGAGGGATGTCCCATTTGTTCTTGCTCAGATAAATCCCTGGCCAAGGTCATTCAGATTGAGAGAGAAAGAGTTTTCTGGGAGAATCCGATTAGAGCGAGACTCGAGTAGAAACCGTATAGGTCTGACAGCACCATGCCCGATATATGGTCTCTGGGATATTAGATGGATGATGGACTATAGGTACATGGTAACTGAGGATAGACAGGTCCAATAGATTGGATTCTCCTGTATCGTCTTGTCACCGACTTAGCTAGAATTGCCTAACTCGTGAGGCACCCTTGTAGCAAAGACGCGGACTTAGCTTGAGTTGCCTAAGTCGCGACGCACCATTGCGCCAACTTCTCGGACTTAGCTGGGATTTCCTAAGTCATGCGGCGCCCTTGCAACATATGCATCCGTAAAGGTTCAGCCTAGTTGCAACCTCGTAAAGGTCCCGAAGGATCTGTAAAATAGAAAGTTGATTAGATTGAAAATGAACGATGGACAAGTCCCGATGTCTCGCGAAGAGGGAAGCTTTACAAGCAATTTAGCAAGCACCTGTGTGCACAGGAGAAAAGAGAGGAAGGAGGAAAATAAGGACTTTAGACTATAGAACGAATAGTTTCAAGTCCACAAATAGCTGCTCACGGGGTGTCGGGCATAAAGGCAAGTTCCCATCAAGAAAATGTGCTAAGTTGTGAAGATTGTTCAATGCCCGATAATATACCGAAGCCTCATCTAGCCCTATGCCACCCAGGGGGTTCCAGAGTGCTGATATGGTTGGCGTTTTGTGCGCAGCTATGGCTTGCATAAAATAAGCCAGGGCACGTAAAAACGGAGCTGTTTTGGTAGTTTGACCTGACGCGGTGAGCGGTCACTCTACAGTGTTGCAACCTATTCAAACATATATTTTTACAAGAAAAAACACGTAAAACTAAAGTAAAATATGCTGTCATGTCTCGGTACAAGCATGCAAAAGCGATGAATAGTTCGTTGAACGAAGTTGTTGTAAGTGCACGACGACCGTTCGTGACATTCTCTCCCACATAAACTGTCGGCGCCCTCATCGACGCTTGTTGGTAGTTATTGATGATGGCTTCTTCATGTCATAGGGCATCTTCAGGCTCTCAACTGGCTTTAGTTCAGGGAAGCCTTCGTCACTTCACTAAGTACTCGGTCTGCTCAGCTCCATTGGGTAGCTTTCTCTTGCGATCCGCCAGAATGGTTTCAACTCACTTTTCATAGGAGGCTCTGGTGGGGGGTAGCCAAGTTGGAACACTTTGGGAAGCATCTCGTGGATCGGAGTGGTAGGATTTCAAGTTGCTGGCATATAAAACATTATGAATTTTGAGCCACGCTGGCAGTTGCAACCTGTAGGAGATGTTGCCTACCCTACTGATAATTGGGAAGGACCCTTCATACTTGCGCACCAATCCTTTGTGTACTTTGTTCCTAAAGAATTGGAGTGACGCTGGTTGGAGTTTCACCAATACCAAATTATCGACTTTGAAATTTGTGGTCGCCTTCCTAAGTCGGCCCACTTCTTCATATTTTTAGTCGTCTTCTCCAAGTAAGCGTACGCAATATATGCATTTCGATGCCATTCTTTTGCAAAGTGATATACTGGTGGACTACTCCTAGTATATCTGATAGCCAAGGTGTGAGGAGTCGACAGTTGTTGCCCGGTAATGATCTCGAATAGGCTCTTGTTGGACACAAAGCTCTGCTGCAAGTTGTAGGAGAATTGGGCTATGTCTAACAACTTCACCCAAACTCGTTGGTTGGTACTCACGTAGTGCCGAAGATATTGCTCTAGGAGCGAGTTTATGTTGGGAAATCTTGGGGGCGACATCACATACACAGTGGAAGAACAAGAAAATAAAATCCCCGATTCCCAAAGAGATGTTCGTCGTCGTGCGAAGATTGGTGCATAAAATCCGCGAAACTTAAAACTGCGTATAGAGTAGATTGTGTTACCTAGGGAGATCGTATATCCCTGTTTCCTTACAGATCTTTATGAGAGGGTGAAGAGGTCAAGCGTCCTCCTCTCTAGCGGTGATCCACACAGTAGGGCTGCGACAACACTCCTCAAAACTCCAGGCCTACTCTGAGGTGGAGAGGGGGAGGAGAATAGGAGAGGCAAGCAAAGGCTCGCCTATGAGGCTCTGAATCATTCCTATTTATAGAGGTCCCCTGTCAAACCCTAATGGGTCCTCCCCTAGTGGGTATTGGATCTGCATCCAATAAGACGAGGGCTCCATCGGATATCTCATATCCGAACCTCTACTCATCGTAATGCCTACCATATGTGTGCGACCCTCTATGCCCAATATCGAGCTAGTCGTGAGTCATACCTGTCAGAACTCCTTCTAACTCAGTGAATTATTATCTCTGTAATAATTCACTTGACTCATCGACTACGGACGTACTAGGCCACTACGCCGTAGTCCCCAGACGATACAGGGGAATCCAATCAATTGGACCTGTCTGTCCTCAGTTACCGTGTACCTATAGTCCCTTATCCATCTAATATCCCTGAGACCGTATATCGAGCATGGTGCTGTCAGACCCATACGGTTTCTACTCGAGTCTTGCTCTAATCGGATTCTCCCGGAGAACTCTTTCTCTCTCAACCCGAATAACCCTGGCCAGGGATTTGTCTGAGCAAGAACACATGGGATATTCGTCTCATGACGCCGAGAGTGGATGATCCTCTATCGACACTCAATAGCCCTCGTAAGGTCGACTACCACTATCAATGACCAGTTGTACTAGATCTGGGATAGCCAAACCTATAAGTATGGTATCAAAGAGTGGAGCACTCATACAGGACATCCTTGGTTTCTCAAGTCTAAGGACCATATACACCACTAGGACTACGAAATCGCTGTCTAACAATAAGGTATCATCAACCATCCAGCATTCCGTAAGCAGATCAATCAGTGAACTCATTCTCTAATGAGCACTTGTATTATATCCCTAGTGTCCCTACACGAGCAGCTATAAGACCAGCTGTATCCATCATATGGACGGGTATACAGCATACCAGTCTGTCCGGTTATCACGATGTTCCTCTCGAGTAACCTATGACCGGGATTATTTAGGATCTGTGTTTAAAGGTGAATCGATCTCATTATCGTGATCTCATCATGATCTGATTCCCATTACACAAATCCAAGGACATCACTATATATATATATATATATATAAAGTGATATACGCCAAAATATAATAAGCAAAAAGATTCTGTATCAAGTCACACGTGCCATCACTCACGTGATTGGCTTGTAGGGCATCTTTGACTAGCAATCTCCCACTTGACCTAAAGCTAATCACCTATGTGTCTGATCCCCATCAGACCCCTGTGATGCTCAAAGACAATCTGAGACAACGACTTTGTCAATGGATCTACAATATTATCTTCGGATGGAACTCTTTCCACTACTACATCTCCTCGGGTTACGATCTCTTTGATAAGCTGGAACCTCCTCAGAACACTTCTGATGAGACCCAGGTTCCCTTATTTGAGTAATCGCCCTATAGTTGTCGCAATATAAGGAAGTCAGCTTCTCGCTATCTGGCACGACTCCCAAATTTGTGATAAACTACTTCACCCAGACTCCCTCCTTTGTTGCATCTGATGCAGCAATGTACTCCGCCTCTGTGGTTGAGTCAGCTGTAGTATCTTACTTGGAACTCTTCCAGCACACTGCTCCTCCATTCAAGGTGTACACATACCCTGAATTTGACTTGCTATCATCGACATCAGACTGAAAACTTGAGTCCGTATAGCCTTCAACCTTAAGGCTATTACCTCTATATACTAGTAAAAGATTCTTAGTCCTTCTCAAGTACTTAAGGATACACTTTACTGCTTTCTAGTGCTCCAAGCCTGGATCTGTCTGATACCTGCTCGTGACACTCAGAGCATGCGCTATATCAGGCCTAGTACATAGCATGACATACATGATAGACCCTATTGCTGAGGTATAAGGTATCATATCCATGTTCGCCCTTTGGGGACATACTCGTAGAAAGCGATATCCCATGTCTCATCGGTATGAGACCTCTCTTGGAATTTTCCATGCCAAACCTTTTGACAATGGTTTCTATGTACCTGGACTAGGACAAGCCAAGCATCCTCTTGGATCTATCTCTATAGATTCTAATCCCCAAGATATATGATTCTTCCCCTAAATCCTTCATGGAGAAGTGTCTAGATAACCAAGCCTTTACTGTGGATAGCATTCCTACGTCATTCCCAATGATTAGGATGTCATCCACATATAACACCAAAAAGGTGATAGCGCTCCCATTATCTTCCTATGCACAAGGCTCATCTTCGTTCTTAACGAAGTCATAAGATCTGATTGCCTCATCAAATCTTATGTTCCAACTTCGGGAAGCTTGCTTTAGTCTATAAATGGATCTAAGCAACCTACACACCTTATCTGGCCAATTCTTGGACACGAATCCCTCAGGTTGCATCATATACACCTCCTCCTCGAGGTTCCCATTGAGGAATACAGTTTTCACATCCATCTGTCAGATCTCATAATCATAGTGTGCTGCAATAGCCAATAGAATTCTGATGGATTTTAGCATTGCTACGGGTGAGAAGGTTTCGTCGTAGTCAACACCTTGCCTTTGACGATACCCTTTAGCCACTAGCCTTGCTTTATAGGTCTCTACCTTTCCATCTACTCCGATCTTTTTCTTAAAGATCCACTTGCAACCGATGAGTACAATATCTTCGGGCGCATCAACTAGGTTCCAAACCTTGTTGGAGTACATAGGATCTATCTCAGAATTCATGGCTTCTTGCCACTTCCCGGAGTCTATACTCATAATAGCCTCCTCATAGGTTTGATGATCAATATCCTCAACATCCTCTTCTATAATATGTCCCACATATCTCTCAGGAGGATGGGATACTCTATCAGACCTGCGTAAAGTTGAAACTTATGTATTAGGTACCTGAACAGACTCGGGCTGTAGAGTGGTGCTTGAGCTTGGTTCTCCAACCTCGCTCAACTCTATCATTCTCTCACTATCTCCGCCAAGAATGGGTATACCCCAAGGAAACTTATGGGTATGATAGAAATAATACCCATAAGTTTCCTTGGGGTATACCACAAATTTGCATCGCTCTGTCTTTGATTCTAACTTATCGGGGTCATGTCTTTTAACATGGGCAGAGCAGCCCTAAATCTTAACAACCTTAAGATCAGACTTCTTCCCTTTCCATATCTCATATGGTGTAGACACTACCGATTTAGTTGGAACTCTGTTCAGAAGGTAAGCTGCGGTCTTTAGGGCATATCCCTAGAATAAGATGGGTAGGTTAGCAAAACTCATTATGGACCGTACCATATCTAATAGCATACGATTCCTCCTTCCAGAGACACCATTGAGCTGAGGTGTATAAGGAGGTGTCCATTGGGATAATATCCCATAGTTCTTGAGGAACTAAGTAAACTCTGTACTTAAGTACTCACCTCCTCGATCTGATCGAAGAGTTTTGATACTCTTTCCAGTCTGGTTCTCCACCTCATTCTTATACTCTTTGAATTTCTCAAAGGCCTCGGACTTATACTTCATTAAGTACACATATCCATACCTTGAGAAATCATCAGTAAAGGTAATGAAGTAGGAGTAACCACCAATGGCATGAGTTGACATGGGTCCACATACATCACTATGTATGAGTTCCAACAACTCAGTGGCTCTCTCTCCAGTTCCACTAAATGGAGAGTTGGTCAGTTTTCCACGAAGGCAAGGCTCGCAAGTTGTATATAACTCATAGTCGAATGGATCTAGATATCCATCATTTAGCAACTTTTGAATCATTCCCTCATGGATGTGACATAGCCTACAATGTCATAGGTATGCACTGTTCACCTCATCTCATTTCCTCTTAGACACACTTACATTCATGATATTTGGAGTAGTGCTTAGCATAAACAAACCTTTATGCAATATTCCTCTCGCCAATCTCCCCTCGGTTTTGCTAGAATTTATAATAAATTGTAGATGTGATAAGCAATACTGGTATCCAATACCAATGCACTATCACAAAATTCTGACAATTGGAGATTGATCATGAATGTACCTGAAGCTTCTCCAAGCTTCTGTTTCACCCTTTCTGCAAGGTACTCTTTGCAGTTCCGCTTCCAGTGCCCATCTTTGCCATAGTGGAAGCACTGGCCTTTGTCCTTTGCTGGGTCTTTCTTAGCAACCTTTGCTTTACCTGGTCTGCCCTTGCCCTTTCCCTTCTTAAGGGACCTTTCTGCTTTCCTTTTCTTTCTGGTCTCACCAGTATAGAGAACTGGCTTCTCTTTCTTAATAGTACTCTCTGCCTCCTTCAACATATTGAGGAGCTCTGGGAGAGTCACCTCAAGCTTGTTCATATTAAAATTCATTATGAACTGTGAAAAAGAATTTGGTAGGGACTGAAGCACAATGTCCACACATAAGTTATCCTCTAGGACCATTCCTAGACCTGTGAGTTTCTCTATCCACTCAATCGTCTTTAGGACATGGTTCTGAACCGGTATCCCCTCAGTCATCCTAGCGCGGAAGAGGCTCTTGGATATCTCATATCGTTGAGTCCTTCCCTATTCCTCAAACAATTTGCGGACATGTAGGAGAATGGATCAGGCATCCATCTTTTCATGTTATCTCTGTAACTCAGGAGTCATAGAGCCCAACATATAGCACTGATAACATAGAGTGGAGTCATCAATGTACTTTACGTAGCGAGCGATCTCATCCTCGTTTGCCCCTTCTTCGAGCGTAGGCATCACTATATCAAGGACATACACGATTTCTCCGTCGTGAGAACAATTCTCAAGTTACAGAGCCAATCCGTATAATTTGGACTAGTGAGGCGGTTGATATCAAGTATGCCACATAGGGATTTAAAAGCGACATTTTCTAAAAATAAAGATGCAGCAGAAATGAATAACATGCAGATTTTGCAAGAAATAAACTATCAAGATATGGACTTCTATCTTAATATGCTCCCACTATTTTACTAACGAGTCACGCGACACCCTCAGCACGTGAAACGGAAGTCTCCGGCAGACTTCTAGTGGGGATCAGGATCCAATCAGTGTCTCAGTGTAACCTCGAGGGACTCAACCAATCACACTAAGCCTAAAAGGTAGGCAACTCTTGCCGATCACAACTCCTTATGATTCCCGTCCTGTTCGGCCTCCGAATCACCATGGCTTCGAGGGACTTGACCAACCATGATGCTCGATTAAATTAACACCTTTGTTACAAGATAAGTCTGATTTGATGATATACCCTCGAGGGACTCGACCAAGCATACCATGCCCTCAGGTCACCGGTGACATCTCTATGTCATAAGCAAGATAGCGAATCACGATATAGGTGAGTCTCGAGGGACTCGACCAACTCAACCTACACTGAGAATCGGTTCCTACTTATAACGATAGAAGGCCACATGGGTCAATCTAATTGCCTCATGTTTACCGACTTAATATTATCGAGAGAGATGTTTCTATGATTTGGTCTCCTAATATGACATGTCACACATATACATATTTAATATATATCTACATCGTATGCAAATATATATACATATTTAGTATGTGTATAAGCAATCACACCAGATGATCATGGACCACAACGTAATGTGATTAGGCCCGAGCCAGTAGGCCTAATCACTCACATCAAGATCTATGTATGCAATGGTGCATCTTCATGCCCTGTGATTCATCTCGTGGGTCCCGCTATCGCATCCACGCTCCCGCTGCGCCTCCTCATGTGATTACAACTTAATCATAGGCACGCAGGCCCGATAATAAATGAGAAATATAATGGAGGCTCGCAGACCTCAATAATAATAATCACAAGTACATACATCACACGGTCCATGATCATCAATCCACACATCATACATCACATGTATAAATAATCATCATCATATAGGACTACTAGATAATGATAAAAAATAATAATCAACTAAACCTTTTAATTAATTAGTATTTTATGAAATCAGGAATATATATGGAATTTTTGAATTTATAGGGGTATTTTCATAATTTGGACAAAAGATAGAAATTAAAATTTCTCAAATTTCGAGGGACAAAACTGTCTTTTGCCCAGAAAACCCTAATGCCCTACTCCCCTTTGCTGATGCCGTCGCCGCTGCCCTAATGCCTAGGGTTCACTATACTGTCCGTCCTTGATCCTAGAAAGGAAGGTGGAGTGCAACTGACTTGTTTGGCCTCTGCCCTCCAATTATACAACATTCACATGCTCCACTTTCCGACTTAATGCATGAGCCACGACATTTGCCTTTCTGGGCTTGTACTCTATTGCTATATCAAACTTAGCCAAGAAGTCCTGCCATCGTGCTTGCTTTAGGGAGAGTTTCTTCTGAGTTTGGAAATTGCTCAAAGCGATGTTATTTGTCCTCAGCATAAATCGTGATCTAAGAAGATAATGTCACCAAACTCGTCCTTCTCGTGCACCAGATATCGTCCCTCGGTCTCGTTGAGCTTGCGACTCTCATAGGCCACCGGATGACCCTCCTACATGAGTACTCCCCCAATAGCGAAGTCTGAAGCATCTGTATGGACTTCGAAAGGCTCCCCATAGTCCGGTAATTTGAGCACTGATTCTTCCAACACAACAGCCTTCATATCTTAGAATGCAACTTCATATTTGTCAGACCACCTCCAAGGCTGCTCCTTCTTCAGCAACTCCATCAGTGGAGTTGCATGCTTTGAATACCTCACTATGAAGCATCGATAGTAGTTAACGAAACTAAGGAAAGATCTCAGCTCTAGCACCTTTTTTGGAGTTCATGATTTTGTAACAGCTTGCACCTTTGATTTATCCATTCGAATAAAGCTATCACCAATTCAGTGCCCCAAGAATAAGATCTCCATCTGAGCAAAGTAGCACTTCTCCCTTTTCACGAATAAAGTGTTCTCCCTGAGAACCTTAAAAATTGTCCGAAGGTGCTCGACATGCTCCTCGAGCATTTGGCTATAGACGATGATGTCGTCCAAGTAGATGACCATAAACTTATTCAAATACTCCTTGAATAGTTGGTTCATAAGTGTGCAGAATGTGGCCGAAGCATTGGTTAAGTTGAAAGGCATTACCAAGAACTCAAACGCTTTATACTTGGTCACATAGGTAGTCTTCGCTTTGTCGCCTTCCGCAATGCACACTTGCCAGTACTCCGACTGGAGGTCAAGTTTGGAGAAATACTTGGCTTTACCCAATTGGTCGAACAAGTCCGTGATGAGCGAGATGGGATACTTGTTCTTCATCGTCACTTTGTTGAGGGCTCGATATTCAACGCATAGTCGGAGGCTCCCATCTTGTTTCTTTTAGAAGAGAACTAAAGCTCCGAATGGTGCTTTAGAACTGCGGATGAGACCACCGCTTAGTAGTTCACCTAACTTCTTTCTGAGCTCTGCCAACTCTGGAGAGGGCATGCGCTAGGGTGGTCTCACTAGAGGCTTCACTCCTTACTCCAGCTTGATATGATGATCCATGCCTCTGTGTGGAGGGGCAAAGTCTTCGGCAACTCAGGTGGCATAACATCTGTGAACTCCTTCAGGACGTTCACCACCACAACAGGTTAATGAATGACCATCTCGTTGAGTGGCTCTAGCTTCATAGCAGCCACGAATGTTAATTCACCTTTTCGTACCCCATTCTTCAGTTGTAATACCGATATCTGTAGAGGGTCCATGGTTCCTCTTTGAGAGACATGAACCACACAGGGGTCGTCACCTCCCATCATACATAGGGAGTTTAGGAATGGCATTGGCACCAACTTCGTCGCGTGCATGAATTTCATTCCAAGAATCACTTGGAAGTCATCCAGTGGCATCGCTATCATGTTTGTGCTCCCAGTCCATGTTCCGATCTTGATGGGAACTCCCTTTGCTAACCCAAAGATTCTCTTGGCCTTCGAGTTCACCACCTTCATTCGACTTGGGTTCTTCTCCAAGATCAGCCCAAGTTGCTTTATTTCTCGATCGGCAATAAAGTTATGGGTAGCGCCCGTATCCATTATAGCATAGGTCATTTGGCCATTAAGCTTAATGTCTACATACATCAGCTCGCTATTTCCTGCTTTTTGTGGCCTTGTCTTCATATTCTCCCCTACTTGACCTTGCATAGCATTCAACAAACGCATTGCCCCCATTGGGGGTCCTTGCGACTCCTCATCGTCACTGCTAGATTTTGAACTACTTGAACTAAGAGCGACAACCTTGCCCTTATCCGATTTGGGGGGATGGATAGAAGTTGTTAAGGTATTGAGTGATTTCTTTTGTGGACACTCTCACCATGTGTGGCCCTCTGTACAAGAAATATCTGCTAGGTTTTAGGGCCTTGCCTTTTGAGCTTAACCCTTTTGGGAACTCTTCTTCCTTTGTTCGTCCTTAGGCTCCTTCCCTCGAGAATATTTTGGGGGGCAATTTCCTAAAAATTGTTTCCTTTTTCCTAGGTCCTCAAAAGAAATAAAGTCGGTGAGTCTTTCTACGACAGCAATTGCCCCGATCACATCGGTGACATTCCTTCGATGTAGTTCTTGTTACGTCCATGGCTTCAAACCATCGAGGAAGCTGAATAGCTTATCCTTCTTGGACATATCCTATATGTCCAATATTAGTGCAGAAAATTGCTTCACGTAGTCTCAAATAGAAGTACTTTGGCGGAGTTATCTTAGTTTTCTCCTTGCGACAAACTCTGTGTTCTTAGGTAGAAATTGAGTTCTCAACTCTCGATTTAAGTCCTCCCATGTGTCCACCCGACACCGACCTTGTTGGATCTCCTCCCAATGGGTTTGCCACCAAAGTTTTGAATCCCCATTCAAGTACATGGTTGCTATTGAAAATTTGGTTTCTTCATAATCAAGCCTCGTAGCTTGAAAGTATTATTTCATGTCAAACAGAAAATTCTCAAGCTCTTTAACATCCCGGGCACCTCCATAATAATGCAGCCCGGGTGCCCTCAAGTTTTATGACAACGCAACGTGGGTGTTGCTTCCTCCCGCATTCATTGCCCTTGTAAGCATGGCCACCCTAGAAGAGAGTTCTGCAATGACTTCCTATAGATGTTATATAGAGTCTTTGGTATTATCTAGTAATTGATTGACTAGGGCCTCGACCTTGTCGATTCAGGATTTAGCTTCTTCTTACAAGCTCTCTACCCTAAGAAGCCTTCGTTGGCCTTGGTAGAGTACCTCCAAGCTCGCTTCAAGAACATCCAAGCGGGTTTCCGCCGCTGTGACTCTCTCCTTACGACTCTTTTTCCCGGTTGGCGCTCCAGATTGCGCCTCCTCCGCTCGTAGAGAGTAGCCAATTTCTCGCTCATCATGTTTGCTGCCACGATCCTCCAAAGTGAGTCCAACGACATGAGAGCGAGTTTGCACTTGTAGCCCACCTACGGTTGCCTAATGTAAAGGTCCAGCTTGCCCTGCCTTACTCGATTCACTACGATGCTTTGTCATGGCAAAATTACGAAGTTTCTTCACTGCTTGCTCGAATTGCTTGCTCGCTCTGATACCACAATGTCATGGACTTAGCTAGAATTGCCTAAGTCATGAGGCACCCTTACGGTAAAGACGCGAACTTAGCTCGAGTTACCTAAGTCACGACGCACCCTTATGCCAACTTCTCGGACTTAGCTGGGATTGCCTAAGTCATGGGGCGCCTTTGCAATATATGTGTCTGCAAAGGTTCAGCCTAGTTGCAACCTCGTACAGGTCCCGAAGGACCTGTAAAATAGAAAGTTGATTAGTTTGAAAACGAGCAAGGACAAGTCATGTCGCCTCGTGAAGAGAGAAGCTTTACAAGCAATTCAGCAAGTACCTTGTGTGCATAGGAGAAAAGAGATAAAGGAGGAAAACAAGGACTTTAGATGATAGAATGAACAATTGTAAGTCTACAAACAACTGCTCACCGGGTGTTGGGCGCGAAGGCAAGTTCCCATCAAGAAAACGTGCGAACTTGTGAAGATTGTTCAATGCCCGACAATATACCGAAGCCCCATCCAACCCTGTGCCACCCAGGGGGTTCTAGGGTGCTGAGATGGCTGACGTTTCGCGCGTAGTTGTGGCTTGTAGAAAAAAGCTGTGATAAGCGAAAATGGAGCTATTTTGGGCAGTTCAACCTGACGCGGCGAGCAGTCGCTCTACAGCGCTGCAACATGTTCAAACATAAATTTTTATAAGCAAAAACAAATAAAACTAAAGCAAAACATGCTACCATGTATCGATACAAGCATACAAAAATGACGAACAATTCATCGAATGAAGTTGTTGCGAGTGCGCGATGACCGTTCGTGACAGTTTGGGGACTACGACGTAATGGCCTAGTACGTCCACAGTCGAGTGAATTATTATGGAGATAATAATTCACTAAGTTAGATGGAGTTCTGACAGGTATGACTAATGGCCAGCTCGATATTGGACCTATAGGGTTACACACATATGATAGGTATTGCAATGAGTAGAGGTTCGGATATGAGATATCCGCTAAAGCCCCTATCTTATTAGATATCCAATAAGCCCCTGAATTATAGGATCCTATAAATGAAATCAAATAAGAGCCCATGAGAGATTATTGGATAGAGATCCATAAATCTAAAAGACTTGGGCAGTTGGATGGAGATCCAATACCCAATAGGGCATGATCCATTAGGGTTAAGTTGATATGGGACTTCTATAAATAAGAGAAGACTAGTGGTTCATAGGCTAGAGTCTTTTTGGTTGTCTTCTGCCATTCTCCTTTCCTTCTCTACCTCAGAGCAGGCCTAGAGTTTTGAGGAGCGTCATCATAGCCCTACTATGTGGATCACTGCTAGAAAGGAGGGTGCTTAACCTCTTTCACTCTCTTTTAGAGATTTGTAGGGATTCAGGGATATACGATCTTCATAGGTAACACAATATATCTTACACGTGATTTTCTATTTCATGGATTTTTACGCACCAATTTTCGCACGATGACAAACATCTTTCAGAACTGGAGATTTTATTTTCTGTTCATTCGCTATGCTTGTGATGTCGCCCCCCAAGATTTCTCAATAATGGTATCAGAGCTAGGTTATTCGTGCGAAAATTAGTTTTAAACTGTGTGTTGTGTTTTGGAGAAGCTTTTGTGGTTTGACTAGAGGCATAAACTATGTGTGTTGTGTTTGTGTTTGTGGTCTGACTAGAGGCATAAACTAGGTTATTCGTGCGAAAATTAGTTTTAAACTATGTGTGTTGTGTTTGTGGTCTGACAAACATATCGTTGACGCCAAAGGCGAGAAAGGGCAGCAATTGTTGTTGCCCTTGCTGCCCATGCAAAAGTGGCCAAAGGTTGCTTGCAGCCTTGCCCGTCTGAGTGCAGGCAGATGGTTGTTGGCTATTGGCGATCAGCGATCGACGGCCTGCCTACAGCAAGCCGCCAGTAGTGTTGCCCATAGGAGCGGGCACTGCATCATCGGGGGTGGCGCCTACAGGGGAAACTGCCCGTAGGAGCGGTATGGCCCGTAGGGGTGCTAGCCCAATGGGGCAGCGACGCTTGCGGGTGCTGTGCCAACGGGTAGAGGCGCCGCACAAGCGGCACCCATCGCCATTGGGCCCGCGTGCGAGCCCCAACAGAAGGGGCACCCGCCCACGAGCAGAGGCGCCCACGGGTGCGGCAACGCCCGCCCACGGGGGTGAGCGCCAACCTACAGCGTCATCGTAGCCCTGCTATGTGGATCGCCGCTAGAGAGGTTGGTGCTTAACCTCCTTTACCCTCTCCTAGAGATCTATAGGGATTTAGGTATATATGATCTCCCTTTGTAACATAATCTATCTCATACGTGGTTTTTTATTTCGTGAATTTTTACGCATCAATCTTTGACGACGACGAACATATCTTTAGGAATTGGAGATTTTATTTTCTGTTCTTCCGCTGCGCATGTGATGTCAACCCCAAGATTTCTCAACATGACTATCATAGCAAAAAAATAAATTGATAAATTATTTTCTTAATCTTCTATCAACTTATCTTGTTGCTTCTGTTTTTTATCCTTGTATTAGAATATATGGCTTAAGTGAATATTAAAAGTCTTGGATTAGCTGTTGATATCGGTGAAAAGAAATAGAGAAATAAACTTAATGTGTACAATAAACTCTCTCTCAAACCTCTCTATCTACGGATTAAATTAGCAAGAGTAATAGAATAATAAGGGAGAAAAATAATTATTGCAAAGACTAAAAAAATTATAGAGATTATTAGGTTTAAACTCCGAGCTTAAAATTTATGTAGTCATTTCTTTTGAATTTGGTGACGACGAATATTAACATCTCCAATATTAACAATAGTTGTGAAACAAACTTTCGATATAGGGGGATGCAAACCGAATGAAATATGTTCAAATATGCATTGACGATTAAATAAAGGTGTATAAGTGGAAACAAGAGGTCATCCCCAAAGATAATAAATACTTATTTAATATATGAGCCATATACATCTATTTTTCAAAACTTATAAATAAAATTAGTCTTCAACTTTAGCATTTTTAAGTTTTTGGATTTCTTTTAAAATATTCTGTGTGATTTTCATGCATCTTTTAGATTAAGAATAAACAAATATAAGATAATTGTCACTCCAACAATATCTTATGGATCTCATCATTGGGCAGTATATCTAAAAAATTTTATATTATTGAACATATGAAGTTATTAGGCAAGATTAATAAAAATTATATTTATGAATGATTACGTATAACTTCAAAATAAAATAATAGATGATAAATAGTACATCAACATGTCATAAATGACTTGTAGATGTTATACTTAAGAAAAGATGACTAATAATAATGGTATAATGAGAGATAGAGAGATGTACGAAGACTCTGCTAGAAGATATAAATGAATATATATATATATATATATATATATATATATATATATATATATATAAACTAGGAGGAATATTTTGATTTCTTATTTTAACTTCTTTTAACTTAAGAGAATATCACACGTGTGCAAAACTTTGGGATGGCCAGCATATTATACCAATGATTTAGGAACTATCATATCATGTCTTGGAATTATTCATTGTGGATATAAGGTGCAGGTGTGATCAAGGAACCCCAAGCAAGACAACACTGCCAGCACAAGTAGAGAATACTCGACTTTTATGACCTACTTGGTGAATTCTATGACCCAAGAACCAGCAAACACATATGTGAACTTGAATCCTAGGAATCCAGCCTCCCTTGCCAAGTCTTGGAACTCTTCCTCGGTCCTCTCTCGGCCTCCAGGATTGTATGCCAACATAACAAGATCTGATACGCAAGCATTCTGAGCTTGTGGAGTTGGCTTTGGTACCACTGGCATTACATTTTCCATCACTATCACTTTTCCGTCTTCCGACAAAGCTCTCCAACAATTCTTCAGTAGCTTTAAGCAGTGCTCGTCGCTCCAATCATGAAGAATCCACTGCGATGTCATTTCTAGCTAGTCGATGTTAGAATCAGGTGCTTTCTGATATATAATATTCAAACTAAAAAAGAAAAGCTATGAATATATACTATCGTTTCGTTGTGTGATACTGAAGATTCTAAGCTCGTAAACAAGTCATTTTTATTTTTTTAATTTAAGTTTTGCATATAGAGAGTATTGTAAAATCCAAAAATTTATGCATATTTCATTGCATCATTAGTTGAAACCCTAATTGACAAAATTATTCTTTAAAAAATCATTAATATTAGAAGAATTTTTATGTATTATAATATATCTTTATATGCTTTTCAAAACCTAAATTAAATAACTTAGGTGACAAATGAGTTAAGTTGTTCTCAAGCAGCTAAATGTTTGGCTCATGAAAACGAGGACTTTTTTTTATGGTTTTTAAAGAAGACAAGACCGAAATCAATAGTACTCGACTTTTTTAAGATTGCGATCTAATTCATTATGAGTTTGCGAACAAGCTCGATTATAGATTCTTGATCGAGCTTATTTATAAATAAGTTAGTTTATAAGCTGATGAATTAATAAAGACTCGACTCGTTATACATAGATTTGTTATCAAATAATTTAATAAATTGAAAACGAGGCCTCTAAAATCACCAATATAATATGTATTTAAACATATAAATTAAACTATTAAAAAACTAAGCATTAACATAACTTTATTTTTGTAATTGTATTTGTTTTTATCAACAAATATTGAGTATATATCTTAGTTATTAAGAACTTGAACTTCAATCTTGATAGCAGCTTTTGGGCTTCAATTTTAGCTGAGGGAGTAAAGTCGACCAATCTGATCCTGGAACGGACCGAGAACCTGGATCGAGTCTGGGCTTGAGTAAGATATTGACAGGAATATTAATATGGAAGGAGAGGAATTGAGCCTTATCTAACTGTGAGGAAGTAATGAGACAGAAGGTCAAACTTTCTGACCCAAACATCCGCCCACTGATCAGGCGAAAAAAGGGCACTCATGCAGGGATTGATCCAATTCACAATCTCATTAGAGAATCTACCATAGATTTTCTCCAGATCACAGGCGCTGAAGGAGGAAAAAGAGCGGGTATCGGATGCAACCGTAGTGAATAAAACTAATGAGAGGCAATTCTGCAAGATTCCCTTTCCTTTCTCGAAGCTAAAATTGTGTGGTTGTGAACGGGAATCGATGCCTCTGCCACTTGTAGTCATATCAAAATTGCGATCACGCGAACGTGAACGGGAATTTATCGAGCATGTATTTGATGTCTCATGTATTTGTAATAAGCTTTAGACAACTGCGGAGTATCAAACCAAGACTTTTGATGTATTGACCTTCAAATCTGTAAGCAAAATCCATTTACGAGCAGAAGAAAAGCTGACCTTCATAAAAATGGCGTCTCCTTCGGTTGGCACGCTCTCAAACATGTCCCCGCTGACGTGCTCTACACCTGCAGTGAGCCAGTACATCTTAAGAATGTAAGCCAACTGATTCCATCCTGTCTAGTACTTAATGGTGGACCTGGGCTAGGTGGTGCGTCGGAGATGACATGAGGGAGGTCGAAATTGACGCCCTTGATGTGAGGGTGCTCAGAGGTTATCAAGCGGAGGGTGCCGCCGGTGCCACCGCCGACGTCGACGAGCACCTTGACGTCGTCGAAGCCGCGGTATTTCTGGAGCAGCTTTCTGGTGAATATGGTGGAGTGGTTCCTCATGCCCTCGTTGAACACCTGGTTGAACCGGGCGTCGGTACCGGGATACTCGAACGCCGTCATCCCGTAGGCCTTGTCGAAGGGGATGCCGCCCTCCAACACCGCGTCCTTCAAGTAGTACCTGCCATCATTTACCGGCGCGTTAAAGTAAAACCGACCAATCTGCGGCTTCGGGTGCCAGCGCGAATGCTACCAAGTCTGTAAATTACCAGGATTCCATAAGGACTTTGTCGTGGTCCGCCAAGCCCAGAGCGGCGATGGACACGCCGTCCTCGTTCTTGGTCAAGTACTTGCAGACAGGCGCCGCACCGTACTTGCGCGAGGCTCGGCCACCGTCGCCGGCCTCGACGGTACAGCTGACCACGCGGAAGGCGGCGAGCAGTCGGAGGATCCGGTCAACCATGACGGCCGCCTGCGGGTTATCGGTGGACAGTTGGGCGGCGATTTCGGAGGGGCTCAGCACGGCTCCAGGGCCGGCCCTGACGATGGTCTCGAGAAGCTTGAGCTCGACGGCGGCCTTGAGGGTCATGCCGAGGACAGAGCCGCCAAGCAGCTGCATGGCATACAGGCACGCCTCCTCGTCCTCGTCGGGGGTCAGCTGCAGCACGTCCTTGATGGATCCCATGTCGTCCGAGAGTCGCGGAGGAGGTGAAGGATTAGTGGCGATAGCTGACTTAAAAACGATGGTCTTATATGGATCGTCGCGAGTGGCTAACACATGCCTTTGATTCATTATATGACGGGCATCTGCGACATATTACGTCGATCACAGTGACATTTATTGTCCGTAAGGCCTTGTGCTTTACTGTGTCATCTCGATCGAAGACAGCGACACTTGTGAAGTCGTTTTAAATAGTGCCGGCCATCCACGAGGTGTTGTCAATAGTAGCCAATTTAAGCTGTCAATTTTTACCTTACCAAGTGTACCAAATATTAAAGTGTGTGATTAATGATCTATAGCCGACTCCTTTGTGATGCATGCTACGATTATATCTCTCAATAGTAGATTTGGAATTACAACCTTTTTTTACTTGTTGGGTTGGCTTTCTTTTTCATCACATTATGGCAATAATGTTGCTTGTGGGGATTGTCCTCGCTCCTTGTCACATTGTGACAACAATGTTGTTTGCTAGATTTTCAGCACATATGCTTGGTCCTCATCACATTCAAGAGTCTAGGAGGTTCGTTTCCCTCATAGCTGTCCGATGGGAAAGGCCCGATAAAAGTTGGCACAAAGTCAATAGTCATGATTCTTGCAGTCAAAGGGGTAATAAGAGTGATGAATTTTTTGGTTAGAAATGGTAATGATAGTTGTTTGATTACAAGTTATAATTTTACCACAAATGTCATCAGCTTATTTTGCGAAGCGGTTGCAGTCAGAGAGTGACCGCACATATGGCTTTGCGGGCGGGCATTTCGATTATTTATATTGAGGTCGACTCCAATCATTTTGTAAATATCCTCGATCGAAAGTTTCTCCTTGGAAAATTTTTAATGTAATCGGAGATATTCCCATTCTATTATATGGAGGCACGATTGCCATAAGATTCTGCATCCAATCAACCTAACGCTGTTTTAAGTTGTAGGTTAAGAAGCCGTCGTCAATTAAAATAAAAGCTAACGCTGCCATAAAATAAAACTACCATGTTAAATCATATAGATCAACAAATAAACACATCAATAACTCAACGCAAGATTTAACATGGTTCGTTAACTACCATGTTAAATCGGTGCTCCATACCCAAAATGCCAATACAGATATATATATATATATATATATAAAAAGATTTCTATCTTTTTCACTGGATCGATCCCAATTCATTTACTACAGTCATATAATAATTTTATGTGCTGCCAAATATATTGTAATTCTATTCAAAAACAACATAATTCACTTAGAACTCAATTTCCTTTTATATATTTTTATTTTTAAAACATATAATAATATTTATTTAAGACCCATTAGATGTAGTTATTATTGTATTCTAAATCTTTTGTACTTAGTTGTAATATTTAAGAGACCCGTTATTTTCCGTTCGGATCGATCAAAAGTGACGGAGGAGAGTATTTTTTGATGTCCTGTCGGATCGGATCGGACGGTCTAATGCTTCGCGGATCGGGTTAAGATTGCACTGCGGATCCGGGTTAAAATTGCCACCCGATATTCCCAATGATCCCTGTCGACTCCGACCGACTCCAACTCTCATCCCTCGCGGGGCGTAGATTCCTACTTCTTCCCAAGGAGAAACGAGAGGCGCGGTGGGTGAGGGAAGAGCGGCAGCCATGACGGAGTCCGAAGAGGAACCCGTACTCCTCGAGCGTTCTGCTCGACTTACCAGAGGGAAGAGGTACTATTCTTCTTCTCCCCATTTTTTGTTTCCATCCTTTAGTCTCCCCCCGATGAGCTGTCGGTGATCTTACGGTTTCAAGAAGTCGATCATCTGCGAACCCTAGTTGATGATACCCAAGATTTCGTGTGATTTTCTTTCGATGCCAGCGGTTCGATTTTCCTTTTGTTGATTAGGATGAAATGCGGGGTATCGATTGCTCCCGAGCATAACGGAGCTTTAATTTGAAGGGCTTTGCGTCCATTTGGTCTTGAGAAATGACGGGAATATATTGAGCTTTTTATTTCGTTATCGCTCTGAAGAACGATTTCCCAATGTATTGCAACCAATAAATGGATTAATGTCCGAATTTTGATCTCCGGTTGCAACTAGAGGCGAACGTTTGGGGAAATAGACTTGCTTGCATATGCTAGTGAGTCGAGGTTGATACTTGGTCGGAGCTCTCGAAATGTAGCACATGACTATGCTTAAACGTGGAATATATATGAAACATGGGGAATTTCTCTAAAATGAATGGCTGACCATTGCCCTGATTGCAAATAATCTTATCTCGAGACTCGTAGAGAGTTGGATTGTTTCAAAAATGATCTTGTGGAGACTAATTCAGAGTATGTTTTGGTGAATATTTGCTGGAACAACCAGTGTTTGTTCTCTTTCTTGTGAAGTTGAGGGTTGATCTTTCTAGTACTCTGGTACGACCACCAAGAAACTTTACCTGCACTCTATCTGTGTTGGCATCTTGAGGAGTTGTATACACTTTTATCTTCCACATGCAAGTTGATAGTATTAGTATCAGAGTGCATGTTCAGTGTCACTGGTTTGTTTGAGGCCTAGAAAGAGCTTATTGTTTGTTCAACTATGCCAGTTACAATGGCAGTTTTTCTAGCTTCTTATCTCTAGATAACTTTAAAAATCTAATTAACAAAATAAAAAAATTATGAAAAAGTTGATGGAAAAAGAATAATTTTGCATTTGAACAAGTCTGTCTGCTGGATTTTGACATTTGACTGGTAAAATATGGAATTACATTTTTTGATTAGCAGACCACAATAGATGTTTCTGCCGGCTTCATCAAAAGCTTATTTTCTTGACTTGCATCTAAATATATTTCTGCGGGCTTCATTTAAAGCTTTTTTTTTTTTTACTTACATCTAAATGTAATTATATTGCTGATTCAAAGATGTTTTTTCTAATTCTGACTCTGGATCACCTTTCATGATACAGCCTCCACATGATGACTCTTACACGTCGAAGTTTCTTTATGCTAGAAAATTTAAAAACCTCATTGTTCATTTTCTTGAACTTAGAAATGACTCAAATGAATGGTAATGACATAATGTTGCTTTGACTACCAGAACAAATGGTTTCTTTCTCTTTTGCAAACTCCATAAAAATTGTTTTCATGTTTACGAGATTTTTTAAATAATTATTCTATTTTTCTTATTTTCATCATTCAGTTTTCCATTGGGTCTGAAGAAATTGGGTGGTATTTGTTTGAGTAAAATGACAAGCACAGGCCTTTGTTTCTTTCATCTGTAGTTTCTTTTGTTAATAATTATACTCTATTTTGTACTAGAGAATTGCTAGTTGTTGGGTTGTCTCATATGTGGTATATGGTTTAGAATTTTGAATCAAAGAAAACTTTAACTTTTATTTGGTATCCAAGTTTGACATGTACTTGATGAGTTAAAGATGATGGTTCAGTACAATTAGAAAGTAATTTTCATAATAGTATTTTTTTTATAAAAGTTGAGTCATAATTCATGTTTTAGTTCATAAAATGTGCCAATATCATGTAGAGATGATCTTTCTTGCTTATTGTTAGCTCTGTACTTTTATGCATCTAAATTTCAAATTAAAGAAAGGTAAAGAGCAGACTTAGCTTGAGTGTGAGATGTTGAATGGAAACAAGTCATTTAGGTTACACATTCTAGGATGGACTAACTGTTGGTGGATCAAGTATGACTATTTACTTGATTAAGCCTCATAAGTTCACTTGCAGCCATGATTGTCTTTGCCTGGAAGACCTTAGAGTTGACTTTTGTCACTTTCCTTGCATTTGAATAAGTCCTAATTATCTATTTAAATGCATTTGCACAAACCTCCAGAGTCTGTACAACATTCTGTAAAAAATCTGTTGAACTGTGGTAGTTGTTCCTGGAACTATGGGGATGCTTTTTATGCTTTCCTCGGTATCTTGTCCTGTATCTACCAATATTCCTCGTTGCCTTTTCTTCGTAGTGGCACCATTTATGCGTGGTGGTATTGACCATGGTAATGAAATTGGCTATATAGTAACCGATCCACTAGGATGTGACCCATACGCATTGCCAGGTACTGATAGCAGGACATGAATTCTCAACCTCTCATATGCATAATCAGCCATCTGTGTAACTATATCATTTCGTAATCTAATCTTTCTATATGCAGTCATATGGTTTAATATTTTAGACGAATAAAAGTGAGCGGATCTGCCTATCTTTACTCTCTCTCTCTCTCTCTCTCTCTCTAACTATGTATATAGAAATTTTCTATGATTTGTCTTATCTTCTTTTGGACACTGTTAGTTTATTGAGCGAAAAATTTAAGGAGTTTCTTTTTCTCTACTGAATATGCATTTATTTTGGTTTTAAGATCCGCTCATGCTTGTGTGTTCTCATGTTTTGTTATTTACATAGTATTTGATTAGCCCAAATCTGAAAGAAATTTATTGGTTATTGACATGAAATTTACATTTATTAGAATGTCCAAGTTGCTTGATAATGCGATTGAACAGGATGAAATATTCTGGAATCAAGATGCTCTTAAAGAGGTATTGCTTGTTTTTATTTTTATTTTTATGTACCATGCATTATGTATCATCCTACATGACTAGTCTCTCATTTGCTATTTTCTTCTCTTGAAATGATGAGTTGATTGATATTTTGCTCATTACTAATTAGAACAATACTTGAATGAACTCTATCACCATCTAGTATCATAAAACTTCTTCTCAATCATCTCAAATCTCAATGATCTATTTCAAGAGGTAGCAGATTTGAAATACTTTGAGCATTACCTAGTAACCGCCAGCTAAAAAGATCTACTTTTAGAAAACTGTATTAAAAAGCACAAATTTTCTTTGTAATCACATCGTGTGATACAAGGATTAAGTCATCTGGGAATTGGTGTATGTAAGTTAAGCATGTGTCAGTTTGCTTTTCATTTATGCTTTTTAGATTCAGCTTGTTGTATTGTTCTAATATTGGAGATTTTTTTTTTAATCTTCTCCTTGTCTTCAGGAAGAGAACGATGAAAATTATGAAGAAGAAGTGGAAGCTGCTGATGAATTTGATAGTGATTTTAATGATGACGTGAGAACTACAAATCTCCTGACTGTTTTTGCTTTATTACCAAAAGAAAAATTCAGAACAATGTGTATTTGTTTTTATAGTATAAGTTGCTGATGGTATTATCATTTTTGATCAAATGAAATTTCTTCTCATTATCAGGAACCTGATCCTGACGAAGAAACTGAAGTTGTTGCCGAAGACAAGTGCGGCCTATCTTAGATGAAAGTCATTTACAGGAACAAAGTCTTTTTACTTTTAAATTAATATTGATACTATGATTTTAAAAAGGTTACCTGTCAAAAAGCGGCTAATATTCCCTGGAAAGCCAGCAACAAAGAAGAAAAATAAAAAAAAGGTTCTCTTGAAGCTGGAAAATACACCAGAAGATGAGAAATTGTCCAAGAAATCTCCCCCCTCTGAAAATCAGGATTTACCTGACGACATAGAAGGTGAGAGAACAGTGAGAAAGTCAACTAGGACATCAGTGATTGTGCGACAGGCAGAAAGAGAAATACGTGCAGCATTGCAGGCATCCATGAAGGTAAGTTCTATTTACATGTCATCACAAAAAAATTGATTGTTTCACATAAGATTACTTGTATGGACTTCTCTTTTTCTGTTCAATTATGTTTTGTACTAATATTACTAGACAGTCTATTTTTCTGAATGTTATCTGATTTAGGATTTTCTTATTTTGGGGTATCTGGTTTCTTGCTTGATACTGATTCAAGTGAAAAAAAAAATCTTCAAGCAAAGGAATGTTGCCTAGTTGTATTAGTTGGTTTCTTGTTAGAACCAGCTAAATACCAATTATTCAATTGAACAGAAAGAATTAAATTTCACTTCCCTCAGCTCCTCATAGATACATACCATCAACTCCTGAGCGCTGCTATGACTCCCTACAGCTGTGGAACATGCGTGAGAAAAGTAACCTAGGGTTAATAAAACAAAAGGACTGGACTGCCTAAAATAGGGTGGTTACATCCTGGTTCACATCCAGACCCCTAAATATTGGCTGGTGTGAACCAGTCCGAGTGAAATTATATCCCATGATTTGGTTATGTATCTTAGAAGCTGAATATGGAAGATGGACATATACATTGGTTTCAGTAATTGAACAGATTCATGGAGGAACTATGACATTGGGATTAATAGGGATGGGAAAATTGATACTGTTAGAATGAACCCTGAACCCAAATACAAGAGGTGATTGTTAGTTTATTTTGCCTATTAAATTATATTGCTGCCTGGTAGATCTCCTACTTAAATTTCTTTTGGCATTCTTGTGGACTATCTGACTATAATCTGCTGTGGATATTATGTCCATCAAATGCACATTAGTTGCAAGACCTTGAAAGGTATTTTGAGAAACCTAAGAGCAACAGACTATGTGAATCCTGCATTCTTCTTGGATGTCATATCGAACATCCAGATGTCTACTGAAGAACTGCTAATTTTTCTCTAGTTTTTTATGTCTGCCTCTTATTGTTTGGTCATTCCTAGACCTTGCATTGGTGAGAGCATCATGCACTGATGTCCCCTTTCCTTTTGTTTGGGACCATCAAATTTTCAAAATAGTTTTGATTTTTGAAGTCCAGTAAGATCACTTGAATCATGTTCTCTAATCATTTTAATTACCATATGCTACTTTTTCTCAAAACGGTAGATGGATTATTAATGTTGAATCTGAAGATTTAAGTTTGAAGCTTGTTGCTTAGCACGAAGGAGCCATAAGGTAGTTGATTTATGCAATACGTTCTGATCATTGATTCTTCACTAGAGAAGTCTTTGCGACTCAAAGAAAAATTATGTATGACATTCCAGCAAGGCGATCGATTAAACACATTATATAACCTAACTTGTGGCATTCCAACAAAGCAATCAACTAAGCTCGTTATATAAACTAACTGATAAGATCAGTTGGGTTATTTTGCTGTAAGCTATTTCTACGGTTTTCCAGCCAACTAATGTGGATGTTTTGCTACAGAGGCTCATACAATCATCGGGTAGCTTGACATTTCTCAATTATTTCAATGAGCTTCAACTAATATGTTATCTAGTGTATCTATTGATCTTGTATATCTTTTCTATTTGATCCAAACATATCTCCAGCCAATCAAGAGAAAAAAAGAAGGCGAGGAAAAACGGATGACACAAGAAGAGATGCTTTTGGAAGCGGCTCAAACAGGTGAGGAATTAAGTGTTAAGTGCTATTCATATGTTAATTTTTACTATATCTGCAGTGACAAGCCTTGTGTAGAGGAGTTGATATTTACTATCAATTTCAGAAATTATGAATTTGAGAAATTTAGAACGCGTACTGGCAAGGGAAGAAGAAGTCAAGAAAAAGGCTGTTGTGCATAAAGCAGTCTATGATGGTCCTCAAATACGATTTACATCAAGAAATGGTAAGTCATTTTTAACATCTGTCCTCATCAGCTAGCTCCATATTTTGGCGGTCTAGTTTTTATTTCTTCTATTTCTTTCTTGTATGCCTGAGGAGCTTAATAAGATTAGGACTTACTGTTACCAGCATAAACTAAGTCCCATTTAGAATTTTTCTGAATGCTCTATTATACTGTACTGTGTAGGTGAATCATATCTAGAATTCATCAAGGGTGCATCTTTTCAGTCAGAAATTTGTACATCATCAGTTCCCTGTAAGTAGATATAAATGTTTCCTCTTGATTACTTCTCAGTATAAGAAATATTATTTTTTTTAATGTTTTCCATATCTTGCTTGTATATTTCATATTCCTCTTATTTATGTGTCTTAGACAGCACTTGTGCTAAAAGGCACTTTATAAGATAACAGTGACTCCTTTCTTCTAGTTCTTGCTACCTTTCATTCTGCTTATGTGTTATGAAGATTAGTATAGCTTATTTTGGTGAGAAGCTCATTATGTCACATGAGTTCACTTATATGACATATGTAGAAAACAAAGTATACCTTGATTTACTTGACTCAGTTAATAAATAAATATTTTCATGGGCAGTTATTCTACCAGATAGCTATTACAGCATGATCTGATTGATGAAGAGAACCAATAATGCATGACAAACATTATTTCTTGTTACAGTTTCTTTCACAACTAATTAAATTAAGGCCATATGTTTTTGTGTCTCAATGTTCTTTTTGTTGACTCTTTTTGGGAAGGGTGCTAGGTAATACTTCTAAACTATCTCATTAAATAATGGAATCATGATGCTTAATCGATGTGGTAATCTCCATCACTGACTTGACGAAGTCAGTGGCGTCCACATGCAGGAACTAACTCCTGGGATCTTTCTATTATGTTTCTCTCATCATTGTATGCTCAACAATGAAAACCATATGCTGTGTCCTCTTGAGATTTCTTAAAATAAGTTCACATGTCTTTTACCTGGAAAACATTTGAAATGTCATATTTTACAATAGAAATTATGATTAGGATATACAATTCACACCTTCACAAAAAATGGTGAGAGAATTTCACATGCCTGTTCTGTCAAATCTCCTATATAGGCATGTTTCATCATTAATGCTCCTAATGCAACATAGCATGTCCTTGGTAAAGAGTCTTTCTTTTTTCTTTGTCTAGATAGGTCTCTTATCCATTCCTGAGTTGGACATGGGTTTTACTATGTTCTCCTCTTCTTTCTTTTACTTTTTTTTACTTGCTCCTTTTTGTACCATGGTGAGTTTCGTTGCGTTTGGGAACACATTTGCATTTTTAATGTTGAGTGAATGTTTGGTTGGGGAATGCTTTTAGTGTTTGGTAAATAAAATATGAAAATTATATTTAAAATATGCATTGATATAAGTGTCATTTGGTAAAATTGTATTTCAAAAGTTCATTGAACATTTTGTGACAAATTTACCATTTTAATAGTTTTAATATTTATTTAAAAGTGAATACATATTTTTCATTTAAATTAATATGTAAATAAATAAATGAATGCATGTAATCCTATAAAAATATTTGTATGGCCCAAATATATAATAAATAAAAATATAATGATATAAATAAATATAAAATTATTTTTAAAAATAAATAAATAAAATTTCATCTTATTAGAAAATATAAATCACATTGGTTTCTCACTAAATCATTTGTGGTAATCTTGTAATTTTAGATAAAGTCACATGACACCTTTGGAATTTGAAAAATTATATTAACATCCTACAAATCTTGAAATGCCAATGCTATCTTGAGATAGCATCAATATTTGAGCATTTCCGGTATGCTATTCAGGCCAGATGCGATTTGAAAAAAAATTATCAAACATCAATTTATATTCGAAATGGGCCCTCAATGTACATTTCAAATGTGTTACCAAAAGCATCCTTTGTCAGCGTGGTTTAATCATTAATGTGATGCATGCTTCAATTTGAGTGTGTTGAGTGACATACATGATGGATAAAGCAGTAATGGAAGAATGAATACTGATGACAATGTAGCATCACTTGGAAAACACAAGTTGAAGAACTTTAGTGCATTCTAGGTCTAATTGAGTAGGTGATATTTATTTTAGTTCTATTTGATTAGCTTTTAAATCCTCCTAGAAGATTGTTCCTTCGACATTCTAAGTTCTTTTGCAATGTATCAGAGTATGCTAATGAGCTATTGACGTGGAACAAATGGGGTGTATCTATATGCTATGAACTTTATTTGGTTACATAATTAGTGCATCAAGCAAGATAAACATGGATAATAGTTGAAATTCAAACTGCCGACTACTTTCAACCTTGAAGTACTGTATGCTCGTTTTTTTTGTTGTATAATGATATACCTTTAAATGCTTGTTCTGCATAGTCCTCAAGGCACTGTTTACTTGGATCTTGTATACTTGGTAGCATCCCTTATTTCATGTCTTTCTCATTACTAACTAAAGCAAGGTAGTTTAGGAAATTTTAATGTAATTAATTGTATGTGGTTCATTTTTAATTAAAATAACTTTGTTCTCTTTTGCAGATCCAAGGAAATCTTTTTGTGTGATCACTGGATTGCCTGCTAAGTATGCCTACTCCTAGCCACTTTTGATATGATTTTTTTTCTTTTTGTTGTCTGATTTGCATGCCAAATTACTTGAGTGTGAATTGGTATCTTGAATGAGGCCAAAAATATGTACTTCTGCACTGTATGCATATTTTTATTTTGTTGGTAATTCGTAGATAGGATTTATGAAATGTGGAGCATGGTATGTTTATATATAATAATCTATTCTGTTTTGTAATGTAACCTAAATATTATATGGCACTGGGATAACCAAATTATTCCAGGCTTATAGGTCAATAGTTTTCTTAGCAACATGCATTTGTATGCTTGTCTCTTCTTAGACTAGCACTAATGGGGCATATTCTTCACCTGTGGTATATTATATATTGTTTTGTCTCATACTGTATTATCTTTGACGAACATTAAACTCTTCATCACTTGTATAATTATTTGAAGGGGAAGGC